>NC_054751.1:0-300000 GCF_018143015.1 Lytechinus variegatus
TACCCAATGTTGATTTGAAATTTACATGCATTTTGCCCAATATGGAGGAAAAATTACTGAAGAAACATGCTGTTCCCTTTGTACCCAATATTGAGTAGATTTTTACTCAATTATGTACTTTATAAGGGGCCTCTCTCACAAGCTCTGCTTCTATGGGGTCCCAAACCTATCATGTATTATTATTTTTGTTAAACTATGTAATATGTCTTTTGTTCTTGATTGGTTTGAATAAATTCGAAATTGAACTTGAATTCTTTTGAGAGTGTAAAGATCTTATCAATAAACATTAAATGAATAGATACATTTATTGATAAATTGTAGGAATGAAATGAATAGATTGACAAGTAATTACAAACTACAAAATTCAACTGCTGGTATGATATACCTGACGAATTTTACATACACGGAACGGGCCTTATTTCAAGATATTTTGCCACATGCTGATGCATTCGAACGCATTTTCGATTCAATTTTATTAAAAACCATGCTCATTAAACACGAAATATTGTAACAATCTGGAGAATACGGAAACGTTAAGATTTTGGGGGGGGAAAAGTAATGTACATACGTGCATTTGTACGAGTACGAATTTAAATCGTTAACAGTCATTAAATAACAAAATTATGAAGATGAGAAAATTGCTTCTTCAATACAATATCATCGTACTAAAATCGATTTCGGAATGTTTGGGGGATTGTAGTAGTCTTAATCGAAATATATGTGCTATACAAAGGCCTATTATTATTAGGCCTACCATAAAAAGTTAAGTCTTGGTAAAAAAACATTTTGCTGCGACTATACCAGCAACAAATTCATGCAGCATTTTTTTTGTTATCATGTAGATTTCGAATCATATTTTTTGTCTTTTTTCATGCTTATTTAGTTGTTTTCCCCTCATGATTTGGAAGTATCATTTTATACTGAAAATGACGTTTGTAATAAGCCTTCTGACTTTAATGGATATGGAAAGCTTAGAGCATTGAACGCGTGGCTATCTCAAACCATCTCTTTTCCTTGGAAGTTCAACATAGGATGAATGGCCAATTTAAGGATTAATAGCGATGTTTACGCTTTACTAATGACGTTATAAAATCAAGTAAATTACCCGCGTGGTTAAGGTAGCTGCGCAACTACCATGCATTGCTGTGAATGTGTGATTTAATCTTCTTGTGCTTTTGTTGCCGATGTATAGGATAAAAACCCTCAGGTTATGTGGGCTGGGTCATGTTCTTGACTGGAAGCCATCACCCATAGCGAATGACTGGTTTCAGGCATCATCAAAGTGATACACTCCTCTCTATACACAGCGCCAAATTCTTTATCGTTAAACAATGCCCTATCCAATTTGCGGATCAGATCCCTTTGTTAGCGATCTCCGCGGTTTTACGCGCATAGGCCCGATTGTGAAGGTGCGTGCCTCGTAGCAATAAAAATATGGTCTCGAAATTTCACCAAAGATAATTGGTTTTTAGACACAAGATTAGCAAGGATGGGACTCCTGATCAATCGGATGAGCTCTGCAGTCAAATGGGTTCGTATTTAACTGTTCGTAATGAGATCATGGTTTTTTTAACCGCTATGAACCCAGATATCGGCATGATAAGGGTAACATCACACGTTATCAGATGCATACTTGTACACACTTAGATTCCGCGGAACTTTATTTTGTGTTTCTCACATTCATCAATAGGTACATAACATCTGATTCGCACTGCAATCTTCAGGACAATTTGGAGGTCTATTTTCAAACATGAAAAGTGAGAGAATTTGTTTATTGACGCCGTTTTGGTAGTAATTGATTATCTGGTTATTTCAAGAATTATCTGCCCATGATGATTCGACCAAGACCTTACCACTTTCCTTCAGAAACTGTAAAAATCATTCGATATAAATGCAATCAATGAACTGCCAGCATAGTTCAACAGAACTACTGTCAGTCATTGTTTTGACCCGATTTATCCGGACTCTTCCTTGCTCCTGCAAATCTTAAGACTTTAAAATTGCTCGAAGGGTTTATTTGGTAAACACCTTTGCGCCAGTGAAAACGGTAAGGCTTAAAACAATCAGCGCAAACGCCGAGTGTTCTTATCCTTATCCATGTTTTGATTAGAGGGCCGTTAAATGGCCATTTTGAGCCTTACTCAATCATGCTAAATATTATGAGAAGATTTGGAAAAGGCCTTGGTATTTGGTGCTTCCACCAAATGACTACGCAGAGCTAACAAAGGCCCAAAGGCGACAACCTTCCACCCCCTCGAAGCACTTTTCTGGAATCCTCAAAACAGGAGTGAAAGTTTATTTCAAATAAAGGGGTATTCTGTTATTTTATGTATTGATATATTTTGTTCATGATATACGATTTTAATTCATCTTGAGTTTTCATCAGTTACGCGCGGACGGTTTAGTTATAACAAATTGGAAGCACACAATTTTTCCCTGTTTAAAGGCAAACAGACTTGTTAATGGTCAGTGATTTTTACGATTTCACGAGCCACCTGAAACGCGTGAAAAGATAAAAACTGTCATTTGACATTTCAAGTTCTCAAGAATTTACACTTCAACAGCTATATATATATATATATATATATATATATATATAGCATTAACCTTGATGATCGTTAGACTATACGTTAAAAACTAGTCCACTTTGCCCCTTTATTATAAAAGCAACTATTGTACTCTGCTCTTCACATACACATACTATGACACAAAATAGAACTGGTAATATATTTCCTGATGCGTTTGTAACATTCTCGAGGGTTTTCTTATACGAGTATCCCTGTATAATGGCACTAGTATACAGATAGGGCTTTAGAGTTTGAGACTGCTGACCTCAAAGGAAATCTGGTCCTTTTTTATTCAAAAGTTATATCTACACGATTCCCTTTGGCAGTTTGCATCTAATTGATTGAATGTCTTACCAACTGGACCTATAACTAGTCATTCCAAGATTATATTCCATTTAAAGTTCCGGCTTGTTCACCCCTGTTGGGGGAGGGGTTATGTACAATTCATATTCATTTATAGATGGGACACATATAAACGGCATAGATCAATAAGTGATCTAATGTATCTCGTTCTTTTACCTTATTTCCATATTTTCTAATGTACTGCATCCTTTTCATGTTCAAAAGTATAATAAATAGTAGAAAGAATTATAAAAATATAATAATAATAATAATGATAATAGCAGTGATAATAATAATGATGATTATAGGGCCGAATACTTAAAATGATAATGAAAAAAAAAGTGTCACAAGGTTGTCATCGCATTTCTCAGAGTTAAAATGAATAAAATGTTCAACAAAGTAAATAACTCGCAGACTTAATACGTAACGTGTATATGTTATTTTTATGGTTTGCTTTTATAAAATCACCATGATGTGGTCGTTATGATTACCAAGACTACCCCCTCCCTCGCCAAATCATAGAAAATCGGGATGTTTGTATGAATCAACTCTTTACGTTGTACAAGTAAGAAACAAATGATTTCTGACCAAATGAATTCATAAAGGTGACCAAAACCAGGTTAACCAAATCGTTTCACTGTGCTCACTCTCTATTTTCATTAACTTTAAAAATGACCTCGAAATATTTGAAGTGAACTTTTGTACTAGTATCATATTCTTGCATCGCCTGTCCTTTAACAATTACGGAAGGTCATGGTTAAGAATACTGTTATTTTTCCTGCCTATTATCCTTATTTTAGTCTGCCTGTTTTAAAAAAGCTTCTCATGCACCACCAATTATGCCGGACCAACAAATTCTATCATGCGTGAAGTCCCCGTGAAAAAGCAATTAAGAAAGCAACTATTCCAATTCAATTATGGAAATACAAGTCTCGGATCATGTTATTTTGGGTACGTTCCTGCAATTACGAATGAATGAATTATTTGAAAAATATATGTCATAATAAAAAAATGATAAAGAAATTAATGACTTGATTTATTAATTTTCAAACAAATCAGAATTTATCAAAAATAATCATTAAAACTGTCGTTTTACAACTATATGAAAGTGTTAAAACATTATACGGAAATAAATGAACACAAATTAATGAATAAATCACCTGAAAATGTATAAATAATAGACACTCCAGGAAATATTCATAAAAGATTACTTACTTCGAGGAGCTACGATCCACGTTGTCCACCCGATATCTTCAAAATTGACTTCATACTGTTCCAGCTGACATTTGGTCCTCCCGGGTCTCCCCGAAGCCCGATTCTCGGCCCTCCGTTTCCTCCTTAAAGCCTTATGCTCCCTACCCACTCCGCTGTTATCAGTCCTAGAGTTTTCCTCTACCGCGGCGGCTACTTCCAACCGCCTCTCTAATTCTATGCTGTTTTGTAACCGCGTCTCTAATCTGTTTGATGCAGTAAAAGCTGAATGTGTTGCGAGTCTGTTCCTGGTTGACCTCCGGGGTGCCACCACACCTTCTGTCCCAAGAGGCATTGCAATGTCCCGCCTCTGTATCATATTGTCATTAAGATACAGCACCAAAAGGGGCTGCTTTTCCGGCCTGTTATCGGCGGGAAATTTAATAAACCGCACCATTCTTTTAATGAGTGCGCTTCGCGCTCTGACTTTGACTTCGAATGTTCTCGTCATGACACTCGTGTTGTCACTACTTAGTCTTGCACTTTGTGCTTTGTTTAAGAACGCCGATGTGACGTTAAATTGTAATAATCCTGAATATGACAAGTGGATTATTCTCTGATCGACAAGGGTCTTTCGTCTCCTCACGTCACCTTTCCTCTCTAATCTGTACACGTGGTAGACTTCAATAATGGCTCGTTTGTCTTCTGATGGTATAGGTTCCCAAGACGATGTTCTTGATTGGCGTTTGTAAAGAACTATCTCAGCAGACACGATGGTTTCACGATCCAATATCCCTCTGATTTCAAACTCGAACGTCTTGCGACCCGATGAACGAGATCCTGTCAGAAAAAAAACAGAAATAGAAATACTGTCAAGAATTTTGCGAAGTACCACATGACCAAATTGTCTAAAGCTATGAATGTGGGAAATCAACCCAGGACTGAAACGAGGTCAAAATACAACCCAAGAATTGTAAAATGTGAAATCTATCCAATGTAGGCCTACTTTAATTTATCATCACTTTGGGTTTCCCAATTATTACATGTTGGGACTATTTAGTAAAGCAAGTTGGTAGACTTAAGAGTAGGAAAATAGAGGTCCAAAGACTCCAAAGACTAGGACAAAAATAGAATGCTTAATTTGTGTAATGTATCTGTATTTCGAAGTAACTTTCTTAATTGATGGTATTAGTATTAACGCATTGGCTACGCATTGTTTACTTCCAGTCGGCTTTTCACAGGAAACACCTGTTTCCGGTAGGCAGCGCAGGTTAAGTTAAACCTTAGAACATCATCTCTGAGGTATATCTATGATAATCCACAGGGTACAAGAGAGATGTCTGCTTTATGTTCTTCGGTTGACCTTGAATTAGTAATTAGTGTCCAAAGTATAATCAGGTGCCCATAGTCCCCATACCTTCCCTGGCCGAAAGGACCCTCTCTCTCTCTCTCTCTCTCTCTCCAGATAAAGATTTGGTACATCGTGTGGTCCACAATTCCACAATGGAGTCCTGAAATCCTGACCAGGGCCCAGTAACACAAAGTTTAGCGATTGATCGGCTAAATGAAATGGCCTGTCAGAACGATCGTTGCATCCGCAATTTGCTCAGTAGACTGACTTGGAACCAATCAGAATTGTTCTTTCAATAGTCATTAACCATTATGACTCGAACTGGACCAGGACCTCTGTACCCCGGTCCATTACACAAAGGCTTGCAATGGATTCCAAATAATTTTGAAATAAAGATTCTGATTGGTTCGTGACCGGTTGATGATGAATATTGGCCATTATCATGTAGGAATTGATTGATTTCAACCGCTTTGAGCCAAGGTCAAGTTGTCCAAGAAAGGATTCTTTACCGAATTTCTTGACCCACTTTGCCGGTGATCTAACCTTCCACCCCGTTCTTGGTTGGACTGACTCATGTCTGTTATTTCTCACCATTGTTTTGTCGGTGTATTCTGAAGGTATGTCATTAACTATAGACCTTATGCATTGACGTCTTCAAGAAGCCATCTTTGAGGATGAAGCCGTTGCCTTGCATGCCTTTGTGATATGCAGCTGGCGCATCTCTGACAACTCCGTTCACACGTATTACTATATACTCTGCGGGAGGGCGCGATGATATCATGACTTCCTATGCATAAAGTCTATTGTTCATAATTGCGTCTGCAAGGTGCGCTGTCTTCGTTTTTAATATGACAATCCCACTAGGATAATAGCGTTTATTACGGTTCAGCTAAATGTCACCAATTCACAGCTTTATTCTTTGAATGAATGACTTAAATCTGCATGCCACATAATATTGAAGAATGGGTTCAATAAACAAATGCAATCGTTTGAGACTTAATCGCAGATGACATGACACAATTAGAACTGCCCATGCGGAATGTACACGGAGATTTCATTGACCACATTAACCAATTTAAGCCTAAACAAAACTAACCTTCACCTTCTCTTAAAATTTGAAGTCGGAAAAGGTCGAAACACAAACATTAAGAAAATGATAAACTTTTTTTAATGCCACGAAATTCTTCATTTACTTTTAAGAGAAGTAGATTCCCTCTTTCAAAACGCAAACACGATTAATTCCAGGAACATTGTATCAGATTCTTGAAATTACTTTGGCTTAATAATATGTCATTGGCCATTTCGTGTCCAGCAGTATAGAACGGCTAGGTCGGATTTTCTCGTATGGGTTCTTATTCCAAAGCGATTCAATCATCTGTGGTCTCGGTTTTTTTCTTGTGGACCCAGCGATTACATGGTTGGGTTTAGCTGTATTACCTATAGTACAATGGCATGCATGATTTCAGGTCCAAAAGCTGACATTCTGTATGCTAAAGAAAGACCCTTGTGGGTGCCCATATTCCATCGCTCTCTCGAGTTCATATCACCTGATGCACTGAACTTATTACTGATGTGTACTGTGCTATCGATTATTTTATGGCACTGGGATAATGGTAATAATTTAGGAGACCTTGACCAAGACCCTACTCATCAAGGGGTTTTCCATAGATGTTAGATGTCGTAACTTGATTTGAATATAGCGAGTTTTCGAAATTGCAAAGGGGACGGATTCTATAACATAGTAAATCTACTGAAAATGCCCGTCAAATCGCAATGAACAGTTTAGAGCTCATTGTCGAATATTGGTGAACTTGGAGAGCTGATCGTCGTAAAATTCTGAGCTGGCGAAAAATCAATTACAAACATGACGTTTGTTCAGAGTCCAGGGCGACACTGCTGTTTTTGAATCACCGAGCCTCGCCAAAGGCCGCTTTGTCATGAAGGGCTTTTGGCAGATTCTCAAAGCTCAAAAAAGCGTCTACGTAGTGGTTGTGGAAACTACCTCGAAAGACTTCCCGGACAGTGGGTGTTTACGTAATGCAACGCCACGCAACGCATCAGTAACAATATGACCATCGGTTGCGTATGTCAGTAATCATGGAACAGATTGAATAATCTTACCTTACACGTAGACGGATTCACATGGAATTAGACGCTATTATTCCATTATAATACTGCTATAGTCGAAACTGAGATTTGGGAACTATATTTAGTGCGAGTTAAGCATTCACTTAATATGATAACTTGATGTATACTGGAAGAAAGACACCAAATAAATTAATTCCGAAAGCTTTGGAGGTCATGGGTCTTGAACAGTGTCATTAGAATCAGCTCACTGGCTTGAACTCTATTAAAGTCCTAAGCTGGACCCGCTGGAGCTTATTTTTATTTGCATCCGTGTAATAGACGGGGTTTTAGTACTTCGACCCAGTGGTAAAATTTTACTTACTTAGTGATAAGGAAAGAAGGTCTCTAGATAATGAATCTTGGATGGAGTGAGAGATCGTTTTGATAGTTTTTGTTCGAGCTCTTTCATGAATTTAAAAAAACATCCCGAGAAACATGATGCATGATGCTAAGAACAGGCCATGCGTCAGTAGAAGACGTTAACATCCCCATGACTATAATATAACATAACTCTTATTTACTGAGCAATGTTGTTGTGATTCACTTTTTAATCCCATGCTTCTAAATGTATCAGAGGATCGGATCGGATTTCAGAATGCAGAAATAATCCTGCCCGAAAGACACGATTTTGTCACTTTTCTTGTACAAGGTGAACCTGAAGGTCTCACAATGGCTTAAGTGAAACTTAAAAGAGAAAGTTGATAAGGTTTAATCTATTAGGTTTCAAAGTGTTTTTCAGAGCAGAAGTAATGGGTTCCATGATGGCAGTATCCTTGGTTATGATCATGTAAATGAGTTGCAAGCTTGTGTTTTATAGGGCTTAATGTGTTGTTTTCGTGTAAAAAAGGTTGTTGATCTTTCAGGGTCCAGTAACTCAAAGAATATCAATTTCTCGTATGCTTGATTTGTACGATCAATTGTACATTGTAGCCAATGCAATCAATCGTAAAAGAATCTTGTACGACGATTGTTAAGCTTTAAGGTTCCGGGCTCTGGTCCTTGAAAAGGATTTTCATCATGTTCCTGGATGGTATACATCGGGGAGACTTGCTTTCTATAAATCTTAACAATATATATAGCGTTTTGATAAGCGCAACGGGATAATTAAGAGTGCGAATTGGGCTACTTAGCAAACTGGTTTATTGTTATTTAGGAAAGCTGGATATAACCTAAGCGGTTCATCCGCTTCCATATACTTTCACGCATGAAAAAAGTCGAGGAAACCCAGCATATGTACCGACTTTCGAATTTAAGAACCGACCATGTCCATACAAGTTTATAATCTCAACCGAGATTTGTTAGATGACGATTTTTTCGACACAGCTACCAAATCTTGCTATACCAAAAACGAAATGGATTCCAATATAATTATGTATTCTAAAAAAGACGTTTGGATCTCTGTAAATTTTCATCTAGGAAGGAATAATTAGGAGAAATCAATTTTCAAGCGGAATTGATTTCTGGTAACTTAAGGTAGAATAATCAGTGTCCACTATCTCGCTAATTACCATCTCGGACGAAAGTGTGACAGTTATGGCTAAACGTAATCGTATCATAGAAACCATGGTTTCTAATCAGGGTAATATATTTTTATAAACAAATTTCGACGTCTTGTTCCTCTGTTTAGTCAACGAGATGATTTAAAGTGATCGATTTAAAATAACTATCAGCGAATTCAACTGGGAGCACTGTGGAAAAGCTAAATCCTAGAGTAAATCCACAGACATTTTTTTTGTACAAAAATTGGTATGGACGCTCTGTCGATGACAAACAAATTTCAGGTTGCCTTTGTGGTACCGAACTGCTTTTATTCTGGAAGATCAGAGTCACTCTAGCCCATTTAGCAAGTAACTGAGAGGGATCATACTTGATTATAGGGTAAATGACTTCTTAATGATCTTATTATTTCTGGTTATGTATCTCGGGGGGGGGGGGTTACTCACGACAAATTTACAACGAAAACCTTGTTGACACTTTTCAGCAGAAGTCAATAAACATCTCTTCTTTTTTTTAGTCTCACACGCGTACGAATCGATGTCTTGACTACGGTTCGTGAAACAATATTCATTTAATGGTTATCGAATTTCAATGAAACTGCATGTACAATAGTTCAATTATTACAGAATAGTAGAAAATCATATCACTTCATAAAATTCATGATAAGGCAGTGTTGGAATTCAGTATTAATTTAAAAAAAAATGATAGGCTTTTAACATATATGAATATTAATTACACTTATCTATTTCATCATGTTCATTTACTGTTTTATGTTGTCAGCTTTCGAAAGAAAAGCCAAAATAAGAAAGAATGCCAAATTAACCCATTACCTACTGAATTATGTTATTCCCATAGGCTTTGTTCAGGAACGAAAAGGTTGCAGTAGTCAACGGGTTAAACAGTAAATTCCTTGGAAATGATACTTAAATAGATCGAGCTCTTTCTTGGTACTTAAGTTGGTGTTCTTTATAGTCATTATCTTCCTTCATGCTTCCATTTCTTCAAAGAAATAGATACCCTCAGAGAGTTAAGGCATTTCCTCCGATTGCTGTATTGTGTGTATACAGCAATCGAACCACTGTGACTCTTTCAGTAATTGCAAGGACGGCTTTGTATTTTACAATAAAATATAGATAATTCCATTCATAAGTATGTTAACAGTGAAGTAGGGCAATAACCTTATCATTTGATATGGCATGTCTTTGCAGCAGAATATGCACTCTTTTGTGCCACCATTGAAACTATCAGCAGCCAAAAAAAATCGCAACTTTTAAAATGAAATTGCTTCGATCTGAATTTTAGAGAAAAGCTGGCGAATGACCTTTAAATTTTGCAATTGTTGCGATACAAAGCTGAAATATTAATATCAAACTTTGATAGAGTGCTCTTGAAATTAACCATGATTGGTATGGTTATGATGATGTTGTGTGGCATAAGCATATCGTGCGAGTAATTAACCGTGAACTATACCATTATCTCATATCAGATAAAACTAATTGATACAAAACGATTAATGGTCTTGCTCTTTCAGAACCAGGATCGTAACGTGTCAGGAACCATCACAGCTATCATCCACAACCTCAAGGTTGACCCCGAGAGTTCATAAACAACCTCTTTTTCAATCGTTCTAACCAGCGCGATCAAATGAATCAATTATTATCCCAAAAAGCATATCAATTGGTGTAAGATTTTATCTGGGGTTGGCGCTCAATGGGTAGAGTCCTAATTTGATTTTATCGTATGTTCCTTTTCTGTCGCAGCAATTTTCAATCTTGGTATATCTTGCTAATGGCTATCATTAGCGAAATTGACCCTAACAAGAGATCTACTAATAAACTTTAGGTGGGGATTTTCACGTTTCACGATCTCATGAATAACGTGCAAATATTTCACACACCTACAAATGTGTTCTCAACTGGAATTTAGTATTTCTGTAATGTCAAAACATTGTGCTGCTACCGTTTCCATTTTAAGGATAAAATATCCATTGTAGTTTCAAGGAGTTTGACTATGCCAACACTACTAGGAATTCACTTCCAAAAACTTTTCAAAGACGTATTGCGCTATATACAACCGTTTAAATGAAATGTGAATTCAACTCATCGTTAGATAAGTGGTTAGCGGGTGGTTGATTAGTTGATTCGTTTGTAATAGGTCACATGTACTAAAGTAGTTTGGTGGATTGTCATGTTTTTTCATTGATTAATTGGCTGATTCCGTGATTGGCTAATGCCATGGAGTGCCCGATGCTTGGGATAGTTGGTTAGGTAAATTGTTAGATATTTGTTGGGTAGATCATGCAAGATGGTGAGATGGTATGACTGTTTTATTTATTAATTTGTTGGTAGGACACTTAGTTGAATGACACGTTAGATGATTGGTTGGATTGCCAGATTGGTGGATAGACGGATGATCAGCTGGTTACGTGGTTGGGTTGCTGGTTGGTTATGGTTATATCAATACTTAAGATAGATGGTTAGATGGTAGGTAGACGGATGGACAGTTGGTTTCGTGGTTGAGTTGCTGGTTGGTTATGGTTATATGAATAACTAACATGATTAAGATAGATGTTTGGATGGTAGATAGACGGATGGTCAGTTGGTTTCGTGGTTGAGTTGCTGGTTGGTTATGGTTATATGAATAATTAAGATATATGTTTGGATGGTAGACGGATGGTCAGTTGGTTTTGTTGTTGGGTTGCTGGTTGGTTATGGTTATATGATTAAGATAGATGTTTGGATGGTAGATAGACGGATGGTCAGTTGGTTTTGTTGTTGGGTTGCTGGTTGGTTATGGTTATATGAACAATTAAGATAGATGGTTAGATGGTAGGTAGACGGATGGTCAGTTGGTTTCGTTGTTGGGTTGCTGGTTGGTTAAGGTTAGATGAATAATTAAGACCGACAGAGATGGGGTCGGTCGGTCGGTTGGTTGGTTGGTCGGTCGGTTGGTTGGTCGGTTGGTTGGTTGGTTGGTTGGTTGGTCGGTTGGTTGGTTGGTCGGTTGGTTGGTTGGTTGGTTCAGTCCTTCGTTGGTTGGTTCCGACCTTCGTTGGTTGGTTGATTGGGTTAGGTGGCTGGTTCGGTGGTTGTGTGACAGGTTGGTTGCATGATTGTTTTGACAAATAGATGTTTGATTAGTAGGATTGATGGTTGGATTAATAGTTCGTAGTGTTATCCGTTCGTTTAATAGATGGTTGGTTGTTTTGGAAGGTTGGCTGGCTGGTTGGTTGGTCTGTTGGTTGGTTGTTTGACTATTGCAGGGTTGAATCATCAGTTGGATGTTGATTGGTTCGTTTGCTGGATGTTTCTTTAGATGGTTGCTTAGTTGGTAAGATAGTTACTTCGTTTGTTACTTGGATTGGATGTTGAAAAGTTTGTTGGTTCGATTGTCGGACGCTTTGTTATATGATTGGTTGATCGGATGGTTTGGGGATGTTCGGATGAATGTTATATGATTTGCTGGCTGGTTTGTCAGTAAGTTTTATTGGCAGGATACATGGATGACTTGTTAGATGGTTGGTTGATTTGATGGATACATTTTTCTGTAGTATTAATTTGAAGGTATTTCGGGTATGCCAATTACGAATTATTCAAAAACGCATTTCTGCAACCTGGAAATGTCCTATGAAATATCAATAAAACAATACTCTCTCTCTGTATCCTTCGTTGGCAATCTTGAATGACCAGAACGACGAAAACATAGATCCAAATTATTGCAAATGAACAAATCAAATGCAGATTAACTTTGACCTGATAGAGAAGCAATGACATTAAGTTAAAGTCTGTTGCTGGTGGGGTTTTTTTTCTTGTTTTGGGAGATGCAACAGACCCCCGCTCTATCAATCTGGAGTTACAAGTTTTAATCAATTAGAATTTCATTTCTGAACATCGCTCATGTTAGCCAAACGTCACTCAGATGCGTACAGCATATCATCCAGGCTTAGCTTTATCGAACCAAGAACATAAGAAGAAAAAGTCTTCCAAGTTTTCGAATCAAGTAAGTAAACCCGTTTGTTTTAATAATTCTCTTAGACCGTTTTGAGAGGGAAGGAATGGGATTTTGAAGCAGAGGGTAAACATAGCGGAGACGGGCCGTATGACAGCTCAGTACAAGCTCGGCGCCAGGTTTGGCATAGGCAACATTTATCTCAGACTCTTGTCTTATGTGTCTCGTTTAGGAAACGCCATCATCATATTGGGAATAACAGACCAAGTTAAAACCGGAACAAAGTAGGGGGTTGAAAACGGCATGAAAATTTTATCAAAGTAAAGCCCTCATCGGTCCATTTAGTTGATTCTAAGACAATGCCATCCAGAAGCCCTATTCAGAACGTCTTGTTGGGCTCCTATTGTCTTTTATTAGTCTTTTTACTCATCTTCAGTAGATAGAGATGTATTGACAATATTACCATTTACAACTTTAAGTTCATGTTTTTGCTGATTAATTTCTATTTCCGATTTGCAATTGGAAAATTTAAAGAAATCAAATCAAATTGATTTCACATTTACTATGAAACAAGTTCATATCAACCACATCATCGGTGAAACTGTTAGAATTACACGCGTGATCATTCTAATCATGAGATGCGCGATTGTTGAGGCTATCATTATCGCATAAGCTGCTTCTGCTACACGACAATGCCTCCCCTAAAACATGAAAAATATCATCAAGAATTGCTAAGCTGGGAGCATCTACAATGTACGTATACATCACGTAAAGTCCTAAGAAAAGAATATTACTGTTTCTGGATAATGCATTATCATATATTACTATGTAAAACCATTACAAAAAAAAAACATATGATAAATCTAAAGTAGAAAACTACTTTGAATTATATTTCCTTAAAAGTTCGTGAAATAAGCAAAATGTTGTTAATCATCTAAACCTCCTATTCCTACGTTTTTTCAATTACTTTTCGTCATGTGAAATCATATTCCTCCCTTTTCCATATTCTTAAAGAGAAATATATGAATTACACCTTATAATGATAAGTGATACATTTCGTTTTCAATTCTCTTCATTCAGCTTGGAATGTAAATATAAAGCTACCTTTATAGAAGAAAACCATCAATCATGAAAAACTGGCCCAAGCTTAGATCTTCCCAAACTACATTTTTGGGATACTCTACCTTTCCAAAATCTATTATCTGGATAAACCTAGTCGATAGAGTGATATATTCTTACCGAAATCACATGAATATAAGGTCTCCTTTTCATAACAGATTCGAGGTAAGCGTAAAAACGGAGAGACCCAAAAGATCACCCTTTTGAAATGAAAAAGGGAAAAGAAAAGAGAAGACGCACATTAACGACGGTATGAATGGGGTCGCTTTCTCCGATAAATCCTTTTTTTCGTAAATGATAGGGAAAATACTGAGGGAAGGGTTGTATTTCAATAACCGAATCAATCTGTCAGAATATTCTACTTTAATCTATTCTATATACACACTATCGAATATATTAGACTTACATTACCCTGGTAATTACAGTTATGAGAGTTGGTCTGAACAGATCCTCTTCACTGGAGTATTATGTTATAATTATGAAACATATTCTGTAGTTTATACCTTTTGCTTGTATTTATGTAATATCTCTCTTTCGCAAACGCAAATACACATACCCACACACCCTTTTCGCACATACGAACTTATTTCTTTCTCCAGTATAGCAAGGGGTACTTTCGGCAACGAATAAACCCATTCAAGAGATTCAATTATTGTCCTACCACTTTGTATTTTCGATGATACAGCAACTTTCTTTTAAAGTCTGGTGTTTAGGAAGCATTTTTAACGTTTAAATCCATCGCGTTGCATTGATGTAGTTCACAAACTCAGGCGAATGTGTTTGAATGAGTGCGCGAGCAGCAGCAAGCAACGTCGGATTGTATAGGTTGACTTTGATACCAGTTTTGACCTACAATTCGCATCCCAACAACATACACACACACTTTTTAACCGCTTTCTCCCTCATCCTTTGCCCATTGTGAGCACACGGTGGTGACAGCATCCCCGTGCTTTAAGGCGCCTTGTTGAATGATGTCTAAAGGAAGACTTTGCGCGCTTAAAACATATCCAGAACAGCTTTAAATACACTCGTTGACAGGGGACCGGAGACACGGCTCTTCCTTCAGATGTAAAAGCGGTGTCAAGCATGAGGAGGAGAGAGGGAGGTGGCAATAGGAATCTAAACAAAATGAAAGAAAGTGAGATGGGTAAGAGAATTTGGAAAATGGGTTTAAAATATGAAAAGGGAAAGTTCATGAAGAGAAGGCTGCTGTTCACCAGGAGAGGCAGGAAGAGAATGTGGAGGAAACGTATTTTAAATGTAGATGATGAAGAAAGCTAAGATCTAGATATAGTAGAAGGGAAGAGAAGTTTGTTTTGAGAAGGGGTTAAAGCACGATTTGGGTCAATTAAAAAGAGTAAAATATTTTCAGAGAATCTAGGGTTGGGTTTCTTGGTTTAGACCCGGGGGATCCACGGTCTGCTACCTCCACAGGAATAATGGGAATGCAAGAATTCCTTTTCTTTTTAACATCACTTTAATTCTGTCCCACCCCTCCCCTCCGCAGCTCCCTGCTTCCTTCACCGCCCAATAAACCCTCTCCCTCCCACACACACACACTCATTCCACATCACTTTTATGTAAGCACGTTGTGTACAACCTTATCTTTTATCAACCACTCTCCCTTTTTTGTAAGAGTAAACACAAACACACGCACACCTTAACTTGACCTCCCTCTACGCACACTCACAAACACAGCACACACCCACGGACATATTTAATTCTTTCTCTCTATCTCCCTCCCTCTCTCTTCTTCTTCTCTCACAATTTCTCCATCTCTCCTTCCAACTCTTCCATTCATTCCCATTTACTCGCTTTTACTCTCCGCCTTCTCTGTCTCGTGACCTACATGGAAACCCAAAGAAGAAAGAGAATGAGAAAAAAAAGTTTCAGGTCTTCGGAAGACACGTTGTAGCACTTAACAATACCATCGGGATTACTTGCCTTTACTTGTCAGTGATATGACAGGATTCGTTCTACACAATCCTGTTTTCATTACTAGTCTTTGTTTATCGCTATGGTTGTCTGTGTCCTCCTATAGAAACAATATACTGGTTGTTATGACGTTTTCCCCGTCATACCACATCATACGGTATTCTCCATCACAACAACCCTTCTCAGCCATCGTTTTCAATTCAACGGCTTTAATTCCGCCTTTTTTCGATCATAATAATTTTGACACCCCTTTTTTCTTAATTTGGGTTAAAACGGGATTCAACTCTGACGTTAAGTTGGTTTTTAATACAGGTGCAAAATTACACATACCTTACCATTCAAAGTTTAGACAATCAAGCAAATTATAATTCAGTTATTATTTACTCAAATTTTCAAATCATCAGCACTTTATTACGATCAATATTTATATATATATATGATACAAAGAGTTAAAATGTAGAAACAAATATTTAGAAATAATAAATTTGGAATATGTAGAAAAACATTATTTCGTAACGTAACGTCATGTGGGAGCTTTACCTCATGCCTTGTATAATAAATTCTGTAAATGCAATCGTTGTGGTTCATGGTGAATGAATATATTTCAATAGAAATGTCTATAAAACAATCTCTCTGATCTTTCGAAGGTGAACTCATTTTACTTTTCAAGTTCATTTTGTGGAAATGTGTAATATACAGTGAATGATGGAATGGATACATCAGACACGTTCCATGGTCACTGTGGATTTGAAATTAAATTTGAATTTGAATCAAATTTGACTGAAAAAGAATATTTAATGAAATCTAGATTACAAGATTGTCTACTCCAATACGTATCTTTTCTCTCCTCTCCTCAAAATTCTTTTGATCATAAAACACTTTAAAAGTCAGATTGCCCATTCCATTCTGAAACAAATCATTAAAATTTAACAATTTCAAATGTTTACAAGTTAGACAAAGGAATCTTTTATGTATACTCGCGTTTTCTAAACTGTTTACGTCATAATAATACACGCCATTTTACAGTATATATATTTCAATCATCTATTCTCAATTATCATTGTACCTGAAAATTTATAATTTTACCGAAGAGCTAAAATTAAATTTTCACTTTATGAGTAAAAGAATTAGAGAAATTTTGATATTTTAATACGATAACATGCATACCGAAGCATTTCTCTCTAAATTTGTACAAATAACAACAAATGACCAAACCCCATTCCTATCACGTGGCCTGTAGATTTTAATTAGCTTCGTTTGCAGGTAGATTGTAAATGTACTATATAGCTTATTGGCTAATCGCCATGCAAGTGCTTATAATGTGGGACTTATAATGAATAAATGACAAGGTAATAATCAAGTTGGGTTCACCAGAAGTTCAAAGTAATATAGTCAGCATTAATATTTCGACTCTCGTTGAAATCTGAAATTTTCCCCAAAGTTGCCGCGTTAACGGTAAGGCTCCTCACAAACAATTAAGAATTATGATTTGATATGCGGAATTGGAATCATGGTAAATATGTAATCTTACAGTGGAATTTAGACGAAATAGTGTAAAAAAAAAGATATATACTCTTTGCGGTATCTTTTCAAAATGAACGTATCATCTTTAGCGATCAAATTGCAGATATCTCGATACCAAATAAAAAGTAACTTTTGACGCAAGAATATACCTTATACTCATAATCTGAATTTCACGGATTGTTGTTTCTTCGCAGCATGTTACAAGCATACCACGCAAATATTTATCCACACTCTGTGTGAAAAGATCAATGGCAGATTAATACATTTTTTCTAAATTTTCCCCCCTTTTCTATACCTGTCTCTCCCAGTCATATCATTGATACAATTTCAATATACGGAATGCCTCCGTTTGTGTCCCTCGTACCGTGTGATAAACTTGCCCAGAGCAAGTTTCCACAAAAGATCGAGGGATTTATTCCATATTTTTCTCTTACGTCTCATTCTTCCTTAACTGTTCAAAATCAATGACCTTTGAATGAGCATGACAGAGCGAGACGTCCACGACTGAGCCTGGGCAAGATTGTTTAACCCCCACCCCCCCCCCCCTTCCCCCTCCCACTCACCGCCATGTTAATCAACTCTTAAATTGATCCCAAATAGCATCCTAATTATTGTTTCACTTGCTTGTCTGTTATCAAAGCGCTTAAAGGGCCCATGCCATACGAGCAAACGTAACTACCAACAAATGTGTGTATGAAAAAGGGGAAGTATTCGTATTCCTAGCAAAGTAACACTAAGTAATATAACAAAGCTACGTGATAAAAAGAAGAGCAGTCTGGTTATTAGACAAGCTTGCGAAATCTCAATTAAACTTTACACAAGAGGGGGCATTAACTCGAAAAGAAAATTCTCGCACATGCCTGTTATCACATTCATAACTATCGGCCTCAATTGGATTTATGCAAACTGTAAAAAATATTGGGTAAAATTTTAACCTGCACGAGGGTAATTATGTGTCCAACCAATTTGGGGAAGTGTTTTACCAAATGCGGGAAGCATATTGTCCAGTACACTGGATAAATAAAAATGCCCAATGTTGATGGGACACATAATTACCCTCATGGAGCATTTTTACCCAATATTTTTTAGAGTGAACTGTCCAGAGCAATTCATTTATCTTTTCGTCTACTATAACTGAATCACCTTTAGCTTATTTTTAATTGGCATCTGCAGTGTTTATTATCATATCTTGCACTTACAATAATGTATTTATGTCTAAATTATGTTATCCCTCAACTGTTATAAACTTGTTACATATTACTTTATTATGTCCCATTTTGATGAAGTTCATGTATTGTAAATTTATCTTAACTATACAATACATGCAGAAACTCAGAAAACGGGATACTCCTCCTCTCAACCAATGTTACTTCCAAGTATTTAGATGAAAATTGTCAGATTCAATGAATCGAAATCCGCTAAAATCAACACATCATTTCGACTATTTTGTTCAAGAAAATATAGGTTTGCAACAAGGCTTCATTGAATAATACCTTTTAACAGCAAACGTAATAAAGAATTATCAAAAGCTTTAATCGAGTCCTCATTAAATCAACATAACCTGAGACTGTATGGTAGCATGTAATAGGAATGACATTTGGACGGTAATGTCATGAAGTTTCATTAGATGAGAAACCTTCCACAACCTACATGACCATCCAGGGATGTCCTATTTATGCATATAGCGCTAATTTCAACTTGGTTGAAACATGTACCTATATCATACATTTAGGTCCATGGTTGAAATAAGGACAAGCGTGTTTTACCCCCCCCCCCCTTGTGTGTTTTGTTTGGTGCAAAATCTCTGGTGAAAATAACTGTTTGTGAAATATTCGTTTTCGGCCGTGAGGTTTTAAACAAAAATTGAAATAGCTATTCTGATTGACCCCCGGTTAGTCTTGTAAACAAAATATGCATGTTTCAATAAACTCGATCCTTCATTGCCATTTTGCGATTGATCGTAAACCTGTGTTCGATGCATACAGTTCCCCCATTATTGTTCGAAACTGTGAAATAGAGGGAAACACCATGTTGAACTGGAGACTATTTTGGTCTGACACCGCATTTGCTGGTTGAATGTTGGATGCAAATGCTCCTTTGTATTTCTTTCCAGAAATAAAGTAACTAATTCCATCGGTGGCTACGTGTGTGAGGTCTACCTTGTCCGATGATGACTGTAATTGTAGTAATTCGTACGTAATTTGGCCAATTTTCTTTTGCTTGGTAATTCTGTACACTAACAAGCTTGGCCTGTCGACACGGTCTTACACATCAATAGTGTCAGCCTTTCAGGGTCTGGGGTGAACTGTATATTCTATAAATCATACCTGATATAACTTTTGTTGTAGTCCTCAAATAATATTTGTTTTCAGCGATGGTCTGTGACAGATTGGACCTCAAAAGAAAGAGGAAAACAGATGCACGCTTGGTGATTTGTACACAAATCAAGTGGAAATAGAGTTCAGTCTTGACTCCATGAGCCAGCCTACTTTTGCAGTTGGTCCCCTTCGACGTATTAATTAATATTCATTGCATTGGAATGGTGGAGAGAGAAGCTATTTATAAGCATTGGCTTAATATGACCATTGACGCCTAACTAGCAATAATAACCATGCTGCTGATTTTTATTATCAACAAAGCTTTCACATAATCTGTTTGAAATAGATCGTAATCCAGCTACAGTAGTGTATATGTAGAATGAATATGACGGGTAAATGAATTTCATTGGTTGTGGACGTCAGATATATAGGGTGCTTTACTTTGTCATACATGTCAGAGGTAAAAGCATGTCTGATGTACAATGATAATTGAGAAAATGTTTAGTTTAAAGAGTCAGGTGGACAAATATGGCGTACAGTGAGAAAAAAAATTTGGAGTATTATTATCATTTTTTTTCAATTTACAAGATCAAGATCAAATTGATGAGTAGGGGAGTAGGAATGAATAACCTTCATAAACAAAGTATATTAAGAGCATCACATAAATATCAACAACGATTTCAAAATAAACAAAAATCTTTGAAGTCTTTCAAATAGTAGGGAGAGAGCAAAATATTAACAAATATGAGTTAAATTGTTTTATCCGATCCGTAACATAATGGACGAAAACGAAAATACATACATAATCATTTTTTTAAATGAACAAGAAACAAAAAAAGAACGTGTTGTTTAACTGAGATAAACTTGTATTGATGAGATAATTAAATTGAGTGTAAGAATGAAAATTAATGATCAAAAGTGGCTTTTACATTATTTAATTAAAGGGGAATGAAACCTTTGGAACAAATAGGCTTGTGTAGAAACAGAAAAATCAAAGAATAAGAATAAAGAAAGTTTGAGAAAAATCGGCTAATTAATGAGAAAGTTATGAGCATTTGAATATTACAATCACTAATGCTATGGAGATCCTCCCATTGGCAATGCAACAAGAATGTGTGATGTCACTGATGAACAACTTTCCCTTTGGTGGACTATAAAATACCCTCAAAATGTCTCTTTTTGCTTTTTCTTACGATGATGCAAACTCTTTATCCATTATGTATTCTTACAAAATATGTATTACATGCCCTCATGTAGAAAGAACACATGATCTATGGATAGATGTGATAAAACAGGCAATTCAAGTGAAATATATACTAAAGTAATGGGGAGAGTTGTTCATCAGTGACATCACACATCTTTGTCGCATTGCCAATTTGCTATCTCCATAGCAATAGTGATCGCAATATTCAAATGCTCATAACTTTCTCATTATTTGTCCGATTTTTCTCAAACTTTTGTTGATCTGTTTCTTTGATTTTTCTGTTTTCACACAAGCTATCTTGTTCCAATGGTTTCATTCTCCTTTAATGAATCTTCCGTAGGTTTTTTGGGGGGGTACTTTCTGATCAATTATGGATTGCCAATTCTAATAACAGATACCTAATAGCAGCTGATATAAGTGATAATTTCTCAATTTTTCATAGGCCTGAGCAGATTATTGTATCATGCAGGTTACCGACGTCTGTTCTGCAGGGTTATATGAAGGTTATAGAGTCCCTCAAGGCTCCCTACTTGGCCCTATATTATTTTAAAATTCGTTTAACCTGTCTATTTCTATTTAAATGTAATAACTACCTCTGAAAAGGAAGTATTTTTAACGGTATCGCCAGCCAATTTGAAAATACCAAAGGAAGAACAGTTTTGTTTGCTAAGTGACTTTATACAGCCACTTCACTATTAGTAAATTGAGCTTAATGTGTAAATACATTTATACTATACTACAAATACCACTATAAATGTTCCACTCAAGAACTTTACTATTGATACAAATTCCATGTTTGAATAATAGGTATCAAATAGTACGATTGAAAATTACCCTCACATTCCATCGGGTTTCAAGAATAGTATCCATCCTGAATATTGGATAAATCACACTGGATAGCGACGATTAAGCAATAATGAATCATTGCGTCTAAAACCCCTCTCGTATAATCAGCTCCCCACCAATGAATCGAAAATATGTTCATATCAATCGAACAAAGAGTATCGAATTTTCTGGTGAAGTTTTGATTAATTGGCCACCATGATTGTTGTATATACTATACACATTTCTACTTCATTTTGAATGATTGTACTACGGGGTGTTATAAAAGCCTGAGGTCACACATGATATCACCTGCGTATCCACTAACTGGCGGATCCACGGGGGGCACAACCGGCTCGCCCCCCCCCCCCCCTTGAGAGGCATGATTAAATTTGTAATGTAAAAATGCCGTTAAAACCAAACTGTACCACCCCTCCTCCTTTTGAAAGTAAGGGTCATTTTTTCTTTTTTGCTTCTCAAATTTTCATCTGGAAAATGTGCCCCCCACACTTTTGGAAAAGCCTGGATCCGCCCCTGTGCGTATCATTATCTTCCATCGAATAAGTGTGTTCTATTTTATGAATCTTCTGGTGTCATGAATGCGCAAGGGAAAATGTTCTATTTTTTCTTCAAGAGGGATTTCGAATTGGACAATTTATACCATGCGATACCGTTTATGTAAAATGGATTGCAATATATCAATCAGCATTTTATTTTCTGCATCCATCATTACATATATTTGCTTATTCATCCACTTGGCCATTTAATCATTCTTCGATTCCTATCAAATACTTATACATTATATATTTGTTCTTCTTAAAAACTTACATGACGCCACAGCAAACACATAACATGTACAGAAAAGTGCTTCATACATTTTTTGAACTCTAAAGTTGGGTCAAGTTTGTACAATTAAAAAAAGATAAATTTATGTAAATCTAGAATGACATAATCATAGCAGTCATGCGGTGGTTAAAACCTGTTGGGAAACGAATTATGATTTGAAAGAGTTTTTCTCTATTTATTCAAATCAACATTTTTTTCTGGGGTGGACTTGACCTTTAATTTCGTTCACCTGCAGCAACCACAGCACTCAAGTGAAATCGGATCTAAAATAAGAATGTTACGATATTTTAGGGTTTCGCTTATTTTTCACAAAACAGTTATATGCACAACTCGGTGACATTAATGATAGAATGGATGATGTCCATCACTCACTATTTATTTTGTTTTTTATTGTTTGAAATATACAATATTTTAATTTTTACCAATTTGACATTAAGGAACAACTTGACTGAACCATAAGATGTTATAACAATAATACCACATGTTCAGTATGTTCAGAGAGGAGTAAAACCTTGTCTCACAGGACAATGACGAGAAAATTAAAATAATTCACATTTCATATAATAAAACACAAGAGCAATAGTGAGTGAGTGAGTGATTTCATGCTACCGCCCACGATGTGCATAACTGTTTTTTTTAAATTAAGCGAAACTTAAAAATGTCGTAACTTGTTTATTTTACATCCGATTTTGATGAAATTCGCGGTGTTATGCTTGTTGGATTTTTCTCTTATTTTTTCCCTTATACACTTTCGCAAATGTTAGGTCATTACTTTTGTTCATTTTGTTTATAATTGCATTTATGTATTTGTATTTATGTATTTTTGATATGTGTGTGAAAAATGAAAAGAAATGAAATAAATCAATAAATCTAAATCTAAACAAATGTACATTCACCAATAATTTGCATTTCGATTCTTTCGTAATTTAAATGCAATTTTACTGATCATTTTTCATGAATGAATGCATGAATGAAAAACGTGATTATGATTCAAACAATATCAAATCAAATGGCCATTTTCTTAAACAATGATTTTAATTGATGTGGAATTGCATGTTTTGATGATTTCTGGGTACCTCTTTGATTGCTTCCAAGAAAAAAGTAATTCACTTGATAATCGTTTGTGAATGAGTAATTGAAATTATTAAAAGAACAACCACAATCGAGATCAGAGTACATACGTCTAGAAATAATTTATCAAATGAATGTGGGATAGTAAAGAATTATAGAGTGCTCTATGAAATCAGATAATGTTCTAACACACAGTACACAGCCGTATAAAAAAGTCTGAATGTTATCCTTCCTGCGAGTGACGTAAACTTTAAGTTGCACGCTCGTAATATATACATTCTTAAAACTTATCACTCAAATTGACTAGATCAGTAGTCAGCTGGGTGCACATAATATATCTAGACAGTCTATTCACATTTCTGACGTATATTTTAGTCAGGAATAAGTCTGTTCTAGTAAAATACGACTAGAAAATAGTCAAATATGACTAGAATAACAGATGTACCCAGCTGACCCGATCATCTGGTTATTTTTTACTGATTTGTTTTGAGAGGACTTCACATTTTGTCACAAAATTAGGAAACTTTTCCGAGCATAATACATTCAATACATAAAGCATGTAAAGCATGTTCAGTAATCTAAACAAGTTTTTATCATTGGTTTTGTGAAATAGTTGTGATGAGAAGGAAGAACTCCGTGTGATACTATATGCTACGGTTATGAAAATGATGAGATGATGTTTGCCTCATCTTTCGAGTTCGATGTGATTGCAGGGGAACGAGTCATGAATGGGATGCATTCCCATGGGGTCTGTGATGACTGCGTGAAATAATGAAGTCCCTCCCCACTCCATTACCCATACACAGTTAATCATTCCTTTTCAAAGCTTCCTTGACTTCACAACGATGTAACCTTGGTATCCCTTTTCTTTCCATCTCACCTCCTCACATTCGTTCGAATTATTATTTTTCGATCATCTGATAAAGGTGTTTGTATTAAAGAATCCCTAGATCACATGATGCTGCCTTTTCCACTAAAATCTGACTATTTTGGGACTCAAAAAATTGTGCTAACACCCACCGATAGGTATATAGATCATGTTAGATAATGCAATTAGAAAACACTGGTGCATGATATTGTTGACACGTGGTATTCTAGCATTTATTTATGTTAATGTGGTGATATGGCTCGTAATTGGCTGAAATATTTCACGTGACTAGTAATTTATATTAGCTTACCAGTACTAACATGACTAATGACTAGTTATATTGACCAGCCATGATTTTGAAATGAGAAATGATTTATCGATAATTAAGGATCCCTATCACCATCTTCACTTTCGTATAAAACATATAATGCACAGGATTTTACCCATATAATTGCTACGTTTGAAACACTGGTTTAAAAGGGCACTTACAGCTAATACTCAAACATAATTGTCCTTAAAAATTTAAAAAAAAGAGTTTTTTGTTGGTTTTGTTGTTAACGGAGTGACATGAAAAGTGGCAATTCATGTAATTTGTAACTACTTATTCAGGATATAATCTGTTGACCCCTGATTTTCAAAAAACGTCATTATTGCTGTCTATATTGCAGAATATACACTGGAATTTGCTTTTTCTTAATGGGGAAATATTTATCTTTACTTTCGATAAGCTTTCTTGAGTTCCTTTTTTTCTCCCTTTTACCTATTGCTGCATGTCAACTAGAGCAGGTTAATTCATATGTTGATCGTAAGAAGTAGAACATTTTATGGTTCCTTTATCTCAGCTCTTCACAAAGTTCACATTCGAATCTTTATAATACGTGAAATCACATCCAATACCGAGTTTGATATTCAACTCCATTCACCAAGTGATATACACAGTTGCTTTCAAATCACCCTAACATCGTGTTATTAGACTGGCAAGCGTAGTACTTATTCATTTTATCTGTCCGATGCAATGTTAGTTTAATTACAGCTTCGCCATGTGACTGGACATTGATATAAATGTAAGGTCTCCTAGTGGGGATGGCATGGTGTCCGAGATCTATACAACACCATGTTGGCTTAATTTGCCAGTGGCGACACGGGTCGGGTGGCGCCGTATACGTTAGGGCTGGTTCCGAGCCCTTTGCAGGCTATCAGAGCAAGCTTTAATTGCATTGGAACTCTTATCAATGCATTGCGAGAAAAACAAACATATAGAAAATGAATGGAGACGATACTTTCGTATTTGTATACACTGACACATCATGCTCGACACTTCTTTAAATGTACAATCATTAAAACACAATCATTATTGATGATTATGATTATAAACACAGAAATGACAGCATTCTCCGCTATTCATGCCAATTGTTGGTTCTTTCCCCATGTTATTTTTCTGTAAATGAATAGTACAATGATTTAATCTTACCTGTCTCAGAATAACTTCTGACTGTGTTCGCTGCTGGTGTTGCATCGTCAGCATCGTTAAAATCCTCCGAGGTTTTATCATTTTGTGAACCTTGTAACTTTTCATACAGATCTAACATGAAGGAAGGGGCTTCTTTCACCGCTTTCTTATCAAGCTTCGGTAATTTAGAGAGACCAAATGAAGTCAGTAACCGCCTTTCGGCATCCCCTTCTACCTTAGGTTCTGAATAATCCGAATAGTCGTCCTCTTCTTCCGTTTGTTCGTCGTCATCGACGTCGTTCGACTCCTGGTCGTTTTTACCCGTACGGTGAATCGTTTTCACGCCATGGAGGGGCCTCCTGTTCGGACCGTAAGCCGCCCGGCGGGCGTCGCGATGCCGACCCACCTCGCCGCCTCTTCCCATACTGGTCCGTCGGGTCGAGGGGCGAACTTGTAACCCGTGATAAAATGACAAGAATAAAAGAGATCCGGATCGTGGCCAGGGCAAAGTTGGGCATCAACATGTTGGATTCGTTCGTAAATAACCACCAAGACAGCATGAATGGATAGATATCCCTGCTCGACGATGTCAGCGAGCTAAAATGACCACCAGACTACACCTGCGACGTCGTTTTATTATTCTTCATTGAGAAGCTCAGAGCTTGGTGATGCTATTGGAGAAAAGTGTTTCAGGGAAAATCTTGGATACGAGTCATCCTGCCGGGGTATGATGGAAGAGAGACAGGGCTGGGAAAATGGAGCCAAAGTTGATAAAAAGGAAGCCAAGAAATGTTTGAAACGAGTCCCGGTACTGGTCTATATCAGTGCGTAAACTCGGCTTAAAATGAGCTTTAGAATCTCGTACGAAACGCAATCGGGCGCAGAGGTTTTAGCGCTCCTCCTTTTCTTTCTCTCTGTCTATTTTTTTCTCAGTCTGTCGCTCTCTCGCATATACTTTTTTCCCTCTCTTCTATCCCCCGTCGTGCATCAACGATCCTTCTATTTCTTTTCTTGCTTTATTCGCTTCCTCTGTGCCCCTCTATCGAATCATCTGTTACTGTATCTGAACAGATAATGGTATCATGAGTGAAGCTCTGCCGGTCCATGCCTGAGCGAGACTGAGGTACCTTGTGTCGATTGGGCAAGCTTGACGTATCTATTTAACGCACGGGTGTTCTTGGGGGGTTTGGTTGGCCGCATCAAACACAGCCATCAATCAGTCCTAAATAGGCATACTAGCCGCGATATAACCCCTAAATTGAAGAGCCAGATAATAATTATGACAAAGAGAGCGCGAGGGAAGGGGGTATAGTAATGTGTAGCCGAGTATGTGCGCGCGTGCGTGCGTGAGGGTGATGTGCGTATGCAAGTGAGGGAGAGAAATTATGATGAGGATGAATAACAATTTCGAAGACGTTACGTAGTAGAAATATTGCCATTATTCATTGCGCCTGAGTTTTTCGATTGATTTCATCATAATTGACCTGAAAAGAGCTACAACTTTTTGTAGCGAAATCACTGTGAAGAAATGAGTTTAAGCCAAAGGATTGTTCGATTGAACATGATTTAAATTATATTGATTTAAATTGGATTTTTTTTTTAAAGTGATGCAGATATATGTCTCAAAAATTTAAGCAAATATCACCAACTATTCCAAGTGCCTGACCTCAGCTAGAATGCGATGGTTAAAAAGGAAAGAAATCTATCCAGTGTAGGCCTTGTGTATGATCGATTCAAAGAACATTTAGGGCAATACTTTCTCAAAGAAATTCTGAATTCAATAATTCAATAGAAGTAAAGAATTACATTTTTGAATCACTAACCTCGAACATAGATATACTGCATGTCGAGCGAGATTTTTAAAGTTATTATTAATTAGTTCACCGTTTGAACATCACCCAGTCCTAAAAAGAGATGCGTCCATCGTCATATTCATTTGTGACGTCATTTTTAGCTGTTTCTGCACATTTCCATAAATTTTCTGTTTGATGGTTAATGATAAATGAACAATTACCTCTTTTTTCATAAACACATGTGAATAATGATATGTCTGAAAGTAACAGAGTCTTTAAAAAGCCATCCTGTGCATGGCGCAATGAGCGAGACCATTAGGGGCCTGGTAGAGCGATAATGGCATTTTTAATACCAAAAATCTAATTTAATGATAGATTTTTGCATAATATTCAGAAAATACAGAATCATGATTCACACTTTGTCCTTCCATTTGTTTTCTCCCTTTTTTCTTAGTCATGATTTTTTTTGGGGGGGTCCTGGCCCCCAAGCCACCCCCCCCCCTCCATCTGTACACCAGTCTGCCAGTGGTGCCTTCTACTTGAGCTGGTGTGCCTCTTGCCAAGTAGACTTCAAAAATCTGATTTGTCGTCATGTTGATATATGATATCTTGTGAAGTCGACTTCTAAAAAAGTTGCATGTCGTCATTGAGACATGGCATCACGACAAGTCGACTTCGAAGTATTTAATGTTGTCATGAAAACAGTTTAAGGCATCGCCATGACAAGTCGACTTCTAAAATGTTACATGACTTGTGATACATGGCGTCATGAAGGCATAAAGATACCATGGAAAGTCGACTTCTAAAATGTCACATGGCGCCATGGAGACATAAATGGCAAGCCAACTTCTAAAAACTGACTAGTCGTCATGGTGACATAATGATATATTGCCAAGTCGACATCTAAATTGTAACATGTCATCATGAAGACATAAGGTATCACGCAAAGGCGACTTTCAAAGGACAAGTCCACCCCAACAAAAAGTTGATTTAAATAAAAAGAGAAAAATCCAACAAGCATAATACTGAAAATTTCATCAAAATCGGATGTATGACATTTTAAAGTTTCGTTTGATTTCAACAAAACAGTTATTATGCACATCCTGACTGGTGTGCAAATGAGGAGACTGATGACGTCATCCACTCGCTATTTCTTTTGTATTTTATTAGTATGAAATATGAAATATTCTAATTTCTCCTCATTGTCAAGTGATACAACGCTTGATTCCTCCATGGAATTAGCATTGTTTAATACTATATGGTTTAGTCAAGTTGGTCTTTATTTTCAAATCTATAAAAATGAAATATTGTATGATTCAAACAATAAAAAACAAAATAAAGAGAGCAAAATTACCTTTCTCAATATTTCTTTCCAATCTTGATGCGTAAAATTGAACAATTATTTGCAATGAACCAGTATCAAACTTCAAAAGAAGCGATACATAAACAGATTAAAATTCGGAAATGGGAGTTTGGAGAAAGAAGTCTAAAATCGTTCAAGTCCAAGTCTTTAAAGAGTCAAAATCTTTAAAGTCTTTGACTTATTTAGTTTAAATGAGTTGAAGCGTGTCGTTTGATTTTATACCTGTCCACTAAAACTGTTTTTGACCGTGATTATCAAGGACACAAAAGGAAGCGATTGCTTCTCATTTTCTGAATCCACGTTTTGATCTCTGTGAGTCATGTGTTAGGTATCAGATATGAAGGATAGGCCCTATTAAATTAAGGATATACATTTAAGTGGTCCGTTCGATACGGTCCCACTTCATTATCTTGACTTCATAAAGAGGTCATTCTCCGCCTGTGTCATGATCTTACTGAAGACCCCCACACTCCCAAGGGAAAAGAACATAGCGTTTTTAAATCAAAAGAGCCCTGAAGAAGTAGGGATCTATTAGACTACTTGTGTCAAACAACGGGTATTGTGTTTAGATGTAAGTGAGACACAATGCGGCGCTCGAAGACCTCTTGAGCAAAAGGCGCCCGGTCGAGTTGAAACGATCTCGGACAATACACGGTGTATTCAACAAGTGTGTGCCGCTATGTCTCCCCTCTCTGCACGAAATGACGAGCTCCATGATACAATCGATCGAAACTTCAGTTTGATAGGTTTCATCCGAACCGTCTTGGTCTTAAATTGGGAGATCAGTCTCTTTTCATGAGGTCATTTAGCTCACAAAATGCCGCTAAAACGGGGCTTTTGCGATTCTACCGCTATGGACCCCTAATCTGTTAATTTGGATTAATGGCTTTATCCGAATAGGTATTGGTAGCGCCCCACAAAAGGGGAGAGTATTGATCCCCGAATAGGGGTATTAAGAGAGAATAGGGGTAAAGAAATGACTTTTTCCTCTACCCTTCTCTCTTGCTCTTAAGAACATGTAGATATGTCACTATCTGAGCTTCGTTTGAAATTGAATAAAATGGGATTGCAGCGGATCTTATAATCGCAAAAATATGTGACACATAAATCACAGAATGGCTATTCAAGGTATTTGGTTGGACATATGTCCTAATAATGGGACGAATACATTTCAATCTTAGACAGCATAGTGAGACCAAAGACCATTCTTTAAAATTGGAAAATTGGCCATCTGGATCTTGTCATGTTAAGCTTCAGGTGAATAACTTTCTTTTCGGGTAATAAATGTTCTCACTTAATTCCTAAGCAGTCTTAATGTTATTCCCAGACATAATTGCACAATTCCGTCTTTGTATTTGCTTGATTTATGACTCGTCTTGCTGTTGTTGTTGTAGCTGATTTGGTTTTGTATGTCTACGTAACACAGTAACATGAAATATGTCACAGGGTAACTATATGGGCTCCTATTGTGGCATCGTTTCGGTTTTATCCGGGTATTAAAGTTAGAATTTAGACTTATACTTAACCAATTACAAAACAACTCCTCTAAACATGACAATGCGATCATGGAACAGGATTTAAAGAGGGTATAGATGCAAGTAAAAAAAAAACTATCTAGCAAGAATAGGGACTTCATTTTTTCAGCTCAGAATTTGCAGACAATAAATGGAGTTAACACAGGCGGTGTATTTGTAGTGTGTTTTATTATACTGTATACACTGTCAATACGTAAATAATCACACATAATATAAAAAGGCTGCAAATTTGCACCCTTCAATTGCAAGACTAGGAGGTCTTTTGAGGATGCAAGTCTGCGGCACATTCAGAAGCCTAAGTTGCAACCTCAAAGGGATGGTCCGGGCTGAAAATATTTACCTATATCTTAATAAATAGAGTAAAATTCACAAAGCAAAATGCTGAAAATTTCATCAAAATCGGATAACAAATAACGAAGTTATTGAATTTTAAAGATTCGCATCATTCTGGTGAAACAGTTCTAGGCATGTCTTTATGAATATTCATTAGGTGGGCTGATGATGTCACGTCCCCATTTTCCTATTTCTTAAGTTATTACATGAAATCAGAATTGTTCCATTTTTTCCATTCATGTGTAAATGATGTGTCTCCATTATGATGAAAGAGGTTTTGACAATAAGTAACTAGTGCACTTAATCAGTTGTCAATCTAATTGTTTTAGTTCTTGGTAGAAAAATTTTGAATAAACCTAATTTCATATAATAAAATACAAAATAGCAAGTGGGGATATGACATCATCAGCCCACCTAATGAATATTCATAAAGACATGCCTAGAACTGTTTCACCGGAATGATGCGAATCTTTAAAATTCAATAACTATTTTACTTGTTATCCGATTTTGATCAAATTTTCAGCATTTTGCTTTGTGAATTTTACTGTATTTATTGACATATGAATATTTCCACTTTGGATCATCCCTTTAAGGATGCAATTAGCAACATTTTAAACCAATTTAGGGTGAAGAGTTGTACTCTTAGGAGAGGGTGCAATTATTGACCTACTGAACGTCAGAATAAAATTAAAGTACCTTAAAAGGTGAAAAGTGGCACCTGGTTGCAAACAGGAGCAAAAGGTGACTTTCTCCCTTTTTTAGTTATAGTGTGAATGAGCTACCGGTGCTGTATTGGGGTGCAATTTTTCACATTTTTACCTAAGTGTGTAAAAGATTGCAATGCCATAAAAATAGAGGATTATCTTATCAGAAAAGTGCAAGACTATACCAAAGAGGAATCACCACTCAAAAATAAATAAATGTAAAGTAATCATAAAAGTAAGCATCTATAAGTGCTATGGTACATTCCAAACGATAATTGTGTTTCATAATACTGTTCGCGTGTTAACCATGATTGATGGCTCTTAATGTCTTGGGTGCTAAAGTCGATTCGTAATCATTTTGATTGAAGCTGAATTTGAAATCAAGCCTCAATGTTTTCTCCGTTCATTTCATTTCTTGAAAAAAAAATTGAGAACGGGGCCGCCCCCTCCTGCCGACCAGACCCCTTCCTGATACGCCACCACTTCGTGTTTTACATTCTAGAAGGCAGCAGCGGGAAATAGAAAGGGGAGTCTGACAAAGTTAGGTTGGCTGTGAGTGTAAGTGAAGTAGCAAGGAATTTATAGCCATTTCAGCTTAGAATAATGGAATCTTTTCTTTCCTGTAAAAAAAAGAAATATCATAAGCGTATTAATCAGTTGGATCAACACATTGAGGGGTGATCGACATGGCTCTATTAACTATGTATAAACAACAATCATGACAAGAGGCAAAGGCATTTCTTATTCTTCCGCGTCACAGCGCATGGTTTAGGGGCAACTTAAGATATCTTGAAAAATAGGATTCAATTACCTTTTAAAGTAGGGCGAGATTGTGAGAAGTTCTCAGAAATTTATCAATGGCAGTTCCATTCAGTGGTTCAAACTCAGTTGATTCAATCTTCTTGCTAATTTCATGATGTTTTGTATTTAGTTTGTTACCAGATCAAGTGTTTCGAAAAATTTATACGAAGTGATTATTACCGCATGTGGTTTGAAAATAGAAGATAAAAATAAAATAATTTGTTATAGATGAAACCATTGGATTTGATATAGGAGTAATAATTGTGACGATGTTTATACATATATTTACAACATATCATTTGGTTCTAAAATGTTTAACCACTTGTTTGTTTGCTTAATTATCTGCACCTCCACCCAACCCACCCCCCCCCCCCCTCTCTCTATCTCTATCTCATTTTATTTATGTTTCTTTCTCTTTATACTTTTTTATTGTTCTGTAAACGTCATTCATCTACTTATCATAATATTTTTTTTCTTCTTTAACCTCCCAGATAAATATTGTGAAGGTTTTTTTTTTAGAAAGAAAATCGTCCTAATGAAAATCACGCTTGATCTATATTACTCGCCTCATCGGACCCGTCTAATTATTAGTCATGGCTCATTACCAGAAAGCTTATGTCATTGATAAGTTCATTTTCAAACAATTTTATTCGATACATTTATTTCGTCTGGCTTTGACAATGCACCCTTTACCCAAGGTGTAACGTCTGACTGAGTTGTTTTGTGGCGAGGGCAAAATGGGTACTATCTCGATGTGATCAGGGCCGGTATTTTTCAACCCTTTACAGACAGGTGTGCGTTCTTTCTGGGAGGCATATTAATTCTCTATATTTTTTGCCGTAATCATTATTTTCATTTAAATTTGTCTGGATTTTTTTGTAATTTTTAATATTTTTGTATAAATTCATCACACTATATTTAGATACTCCAAGCAATCCATAGAAGAGGGTGAGGTCAGGAGTACATCTTTGATGTAGGATTATGAGGGAGGGCCACATGCTAACAAATAAAGACTCATGGCGTACAGACAGAAAGACGGAATGGACGGACATACAGACAAGACATATGACTAATCTCTACCTTATATAAAACATTTGTAGATATTAGAATCATTCTCATATTAAAAACATGTATCTGGTTATTATTTCAGATATTTGTCTGATTATTTGTATTTCACTGTAATTCAGTGGATTAGTCTACTGACTTTGAAACAGAGGGTCGTGGGTTCGAATCCCAGCCATGGCGCGATTTCCTTCGGCAAGAAACCCATCCACTTTGTGCTGCACTCAGCCCAGGTGAGGTAACTTGGTACCCGGTAGGAAGAAATTCCTTGAATGCTTGAGCGCCAATGCAGCCCAGCTAAAGCCGGGGTAATAATAATAGCAGGGCCCGCTGGTAGAACAGTTTTCGAAACTGAAGTGGCTACCCTGGATAAATATACTTATATCATTATCATTATAAAATATCATGTTATTCTCTGAATTATATATCAAAACTTTTATTTAAAAAAAAAAATCAGTTAGAATTTCAAAAGTTTTGCGCGCTCGCTCGCAGCTTTTTAGTAATTTCTCATACGCCATGCCTGCCCCCTTCAATTTTTTTTTAGCTCATTACGCTACTGGTTTTATTTAAAAATTTTCTACAATGACGTCCCAGCCAGGTTGATGACTCTGTGAATACACAAATCCACCTACGAAAAAAAAACACAGAAAAACACAACGCCCTCAAAAGATGGCAACTTTTGTTTCTTGTGGTGTGTCCCTATTCTTGAAATCAAATGCACGGCTGAACCCAAATCAACTGAAACTAAGTAAGTAAGTAAGGGGATGAGCAACCACTGTCACTGAATGTCAACAGAGTTGTGACGTCAGCAACCATTTAAGGGTGGTTCAAATCACATTTGTTTTACATCAGGGTCAAAACTCCCCGAAAAATTCTCACGATTATAGAAACCTACTATCGTAGATTAAAAAAGTTTTAGTTTGTTTTAAAACATGCATGGACCGCGGAAGCGGGGGGCTGGGGGCTTCAGCCCAACCCCACTTTTTTCCAAAACTATGTACAAAAATGTAAAAATGACCTTATGATTGTGATGTTTTGAATGGTCAGCCCCCCCCCCCCCACTGAAAACCGTTCTGCGGCCCCTGTTAGAGCATGTAACAAAGGAACGTACCCCAACCCCCCCCCCTCCGCCCCTGGTCTACCTAAACGATTATGCGGGGTATTTTTCGTTATTCAATGTGCAATATACCTTGACAAAAATATGGTCAAAGAGTGGGCGATTCATAACTTAAAATAACCATAATGTTACAAATATAATATCGCAGTCAAATCTCTATTTGGAAAGTGTTTTAGAATTACCTATTATCCTATTATCATAGCATTGTATCAAAATAAAATTAGTATTTGGAAAAAAATGTTCGTTCTCCTCGCTGTCTCGGTTACATATGATTTCGAACTTATTCCGATTAATGGGATTGCTGACTTGTTTAATGTTGTTCTTTTGAAATTGACTCATCATAAAGCTTCATCCCTCGTCCTTATATATGTATATACTTCTCATTAACATTCAGATTAGTTAAGAAAATATCTCCTTTTCAATAGAAATTATTCGTAATAGGTCAAGGTGACCGATTTTTCAGGGATCGAGTCGGTATATATATGGCCTGTATGATGCATAGACCTCGAAATAGAGATGGCGCAACATCAGGGCTTAAATGCCGAATGAATCATCAGCTTTAATTAAGAAAGGGTTTTGTCTCTCAGTCTTTCTTTGGATCATTAAGCCTATCAATATTTCATCATCCTCAAACCGAATCAAAGACTTGGAATTCTTTTCCGACCGGCTCGACCTTCACCCCAAGTTATAAATTATATGATAATCATTATACACTGATTATTTGGAAAAATGAATCAGAATGCTCGCTCTTTTACCTTTCCCATCTTTTCGACCTTCTTATTTTAAGAGGCCGTACAAAATCAAAAGAACTATTGGCATAAGTACTTTTTAAGCGCTTCTTTCAAGATATAATTTTGACTTTATAAACACGCCACAAAAATTGACAAAAAAAATATTATTTTGAAAAGTGTCAATTTTAACCAAAGGGATGTGCATTACAATATGAGGCTGAAAGGGTGAATGAGTAGGATATTTTCCGTCCTAGAACCTCTTCAGGACTCGTTGGACATAATTTAATATGTGGTTCTACTTGAAGGTCAAAATTTGATTCTAAAATCAAATTTTTCAGACTGTCCTTTGGTTGAATTATTTTGTGTTGTTCGTTGTTGTATCGTTTGGTTTATTCCTTTGCGTAATTCATTTCTGTGTCGATGTGTCATCATTTAAGCATCATCACCATCATCACCATCATCATCCTCTCCATCGCCTTCATCTTCACCATTTCACCATCATCTTCATCCTTATCATCTCCATCTTCATTGCTCAAATTACATTACTGCTGTTTTTCATGAAATGTACTGTATATCGATTCTGCTGTATTAATGTATTATATTAATCAATTAGTTTTAACCTGGGGTTGTCATTTTTTCAAACAATCTGCTTATGATGACAATCCTTCTCCTGCAAATTGTAAATGTTAATTAATTTGGTATGAGATCGGTTTTGTTTGTAATGATAATTTTAGTACACTTAGTTATGATTCATGCCAAAAAAGTTCTCAATATACTATGTTTGTTATGTTATGGAAAATGTATTATATACGAATGATGTGATTGCAGAAGTAAACATTAAAATCAAATCAAATCAAAAATTTGATGAGATGCAGTTGAAATCATGTCCAAATACTTCTTCAGAACACACTCATAGCATATTATATAATTTCATTATATGTTTAGGTTTAATGATAAATAATTGTCCTAGAATTTAAATGATCATACGAGCACTAAAATAGCCTGCAGACATAACAACCATATCGATAACCCGACATAACATGCTCCTGCGACGTTTGCTTTGGTCTTAATATCTCAGAAAAGTCAGAGGGCATAGGGTTAGAGTTGGGATTTTGATTTGATTTTGATTTGATTTTATTTCTGCATTCAAGATGTGATACAATTCAGTTTCACAAAGTAATAAAGCAATAGTCATAATAAAGCAGTGAAAAATAAATATCGACAAGAAGCAATATTCAATCGAAAGAAAATAACAGTTTAAATGAATGCAGGAGACCGCCATCGTGAGCGGTTAAGCTTGAAAATGATGGCGGCCTCGTAAAATGGTACATAAATTTATTTCTTCTTTGATCAAGTGGGTGCAAAGCAGGTGCGGGTGCAGTAAAGAGCAGTTGAATAATTAACTTGAAGAGGGGGATGCATATGATTCAATGGTTTTTCTTTTAATAGTGGCTTTGAATGAGTATATTGTTGAAGATAACTTAATATTGTCTGGAAAGTTGTTGCAAATATCAGTATTTTAATTGAGTTTAGGTTCAAATAAGGATTAGAGTTTATTTAATATTGGAGGTTTAGGTTTCATGTTTGGCTTAACGTTCAAATTTTCCATCTGAGCAATAATGTCGCCGGAGCAAATGGCACCTCATGGCATTTTATTTGCTTCACTTCATCCTTGTTTTCACTCATGTCTTCCAACATGACCAAAGGAGGCCAAATTGTCTCTAGATATGTTGGATTTGTTATTTCTTATGAATAAATCTGCTCCATGCAGTCCCCCACCCCTGCGCCTTGAATGTGATTATTGTTTGTTTGTTTGTTTGTTTGTTTGTATTTTTGTTTGTTTGTATTTATTTATTTCCATATAAAAAGATAAAATATATACATGATCAATTTAACATAACATACAGATGGAGGACGGCCCATTTCAGCGGTATCAGTAAGATACCACTGTTCTTCAATGGGGTCCTTTAAAACATAAATACATGCATATATACAACAAATATACAAAATATACACAAAACTCAATCGAATGCATGAAAAGAATGAAAAATCACTACCCCCCCCAAAAAAAAAAAATAAATAAATAAAATGCAAGCAAAATTATTATGGAAAACCGAGATATAATTGAATATTTGATTTAAACATGTTAAAGGACTGAATCGTTGAACTAGACGATAAATGAATTGGTAATTTGTTATAAAGTGTAGCCCCCCCCCCCCATACGAAAATTTCCGTTTACAGCTGTTTGACATTGGTTTTGGGAGACTGAGGTGATTTTCTGTACGCAGAGAGTAAGGGTATGATTTACGAGAAAATTGTGTTTTCATATAATCAGGTGCAAAATTAACCATATTATTAACCAAATTATAACCATATCATACTTAAAAACAAACAAAAATGGTATACAAATATGAATTTCGCACAATACAGTGCTACATATCGTTTTTAATTGTTGAATGCAATAGCCTAATATTTTTTTCCCTCTGAAAATGTAGGCCTATATCAAATTACATTGCTTAAAATCATTTGTAAGATTAACAAGTGTTGCCCAATTAATATCGTACATTGCGTGTCGGTATCCTTCAGGTACTCTTTTATAAGTGAATATTCACCAAAAAGGGGGATTTTTTTTAATACGGAATTGATTGTTTCCAAACTATTTATACATCTTTACTGAGAAATTCAAAGATCTGACACATAAAGAGTGATAAATGGATTATGATTTGTGAATGTAGTGTGTACACGCAAAGTCAACGTTCTTTGTGGACTTTGGTTCATGTAAAGGACATACTTGTTATACTCATATGCAAGTTGATTTGAATAATACGAGCAAAATCAAACTAGTGTTACTATATCATGTATATCGGGGCTTACACTTATTGAAATTTTGATGTTTTAATAAAATCTTTTGACATCCGATTTTGTTGAATATTTCACTGTTGAGCATGTTGTTAATTTTGCTCTTTTTATTCAAATCAAGATGATATTAGGGTGGACAAGGCCCTTAAAAAAATAATCATCTGCATTTCATGTTGTAACGCAAGTTACAGATGAGTGCCTAAGTGAAGATGAAACACTAACCAAGCAATATATCAATGATATTCTACTGCGTATTCGCCCTGAGAGCTTCAATTACATGTACTAATTGCTACTCTATCGTTGATGGCGCTAAGTATAAAAGTAGAGAAAGTTATATTCATCTCGAACTGTTTGTTTTAAAAGGTTCAGTTTTTGAATAGTTTGATCTAGTAATCGAATTTACACGTTCAATATGAATTCAAGTTTATGAGTCCTTAAATACATACATACTTGCTAACACTTGAACATTTATATAGCGCTTCTTTACGTATAATCACTAGCTGCCCCCCCCCACACCCTCCCGTGGCCTGCTTCTACTGTGATTTTTTTTCTTCCGAACAAGAAAAGGGCAAGAATAAAATAAAATGGAAAAGTATGAGATACGATTTTCTGACTAATTACAATATATCACAAAATTATATTCATTGTAAGGGTCAAAATTTTGGATCACTTGCTTAGCTCACTCGCAGATTTTTAGAAAGTTTGTTCCATACAACGTCTGGTGCCTCAGAATTTCAGGTTCATTGCGCCAGTGGCCTACAAATGGGGGGGGGGTCGAGGCGCTTATCCCCCCAAAAAAAAATGACGACTGAGAAAAAAAAATGAAAAGGAAAGAGAAAAGGATGAAATATGATATCATTTTCTGAATATTTTTTATTATGTCAAAATCTATCACAAATTTTATTTTTTTTATAACAATGTCAAAAAATTTTCTCGTTCGCTTTGCATATTCTTGCAGCTTTTGATAAATATTGCCCTATATGCAATATCTGGCCCCCTCAAAAATTTGGCTCACTACGCCACTGCATTAAGCTTCTGGCTGCAACTATTAAGGAGTCACATCAGATACACATGCATGAAAATATGAAATCTTTATGATTTCATTAAATAACATAAGAAGAAAGAAAGTGGGGACATCAGCAGCCTACCTAATAACATTCGTGGCAGTGTTCTGTTTTCACAAAATATTAGTAGACCTTAGAATTCAATAACTAAGTTTTGTTAATAGATTTTGATGAATTTTTCAGCGTGTTGTGGCTTTCTTCCTTTTTTTTTAAGATTTGATTATATCAGCCCAGCTATAACCCTTCTAGTAAGAGAGAAATTCATATACATAATGACTTTTACAATCTACCGTTACTGATACTTACGAATCTAGGGCCGATTGCCCGAAAGGGTCTTTCCAAGGACCGTCTTTCGTGTCGCCCATCTTTTATGATACGCTTTAGGCGGGGTGTTTCTGAAATTTATGATAAAGAATAAGATTCGTTGGTTTGCTTTTAAATCAAATTTTATACAATTTCATGATATATCACATCATTTTATAAACAAATATTTTGTTTGATTTAACGGACGAATAAAATATGTTTGCAGATGATTTATTTAAAATGCGTTTCACATGGCGCATCATAAAAGATGGGCGACACGAAAGACGGTTCTTGCAAAGACCCTTTCGTGCAATCGGCCCCTGGCTTCTTCTTATTGTTATTCTTTTATTGGTTTGGTTGCATTCAGTCATATCGCCATTGCGAGCGGCAACCTTGCTGAAAATCTCCTTGTGTTTTTCCATTTATATTTGAATGCTGCACGACACCGTGAACATTACAGTGGACTCCGATTTTTTTGTAACAGTCGAATCTTAATGAATGGTTAATAATATTGTAAGTTTTAAGCATTTGTTTGTGAATATTTGATATCTATAGTATTTGGCCTTCAGCGATGCTGAAGTATAATCATAAATTCTCATAGTTTAATCGAATTATTAAAGTGAGAATGTTTCTGTGAGTGTGACTGAATCAGAGCAGTGCCAGTCAGTGTGCGGCTGTGTACCGATCCGAGCAGGTGCCAGGCAGTTATCGCAGTAGCACCATTCGCTGTTGGGGCGGGGCCCCGTAACGGTTCCCCCGCAACGTACCGGTACCGTATCATACCCACTCTCATTCAATGAACAAGGTTATAATATAGGCAGTGTATACAGCCACACGCGTGTGTCTTTACCATCCAGCCACACGCGTGTGGTTATATCCAGAACACCTATCTTATCTGTGGATACCGCCACACGCCGCCAGTAATAACAGTAAAACACTTAATTATGTAGGTCTGACCGTCCATATCACGATCAAAATAACCTCATTTCTTCATTAAATTCTTACATTCTAAACCCCTTTGATATCCTTAGATCGTTTCAATTTCATTCTCACCGTCTTCTCTCCTTGCTTTTCTTGTCTTGTTACAAACGGTCGTCTGTTTAACAGCAAATTCTCTTTTTCTACTTGTGTCGATTCTGGCTTCCTTCGCGGTGGCAGACCCATACAGCATTAGCGCAGCGCAGTAGTAGACATACACAGTTTGGGTTTACGTTTGGTACGAATAATTTTCGTACCAAGCTAGCGTTTAATAAGCATGCACGAATCCCGAGTTTCGTACGTACGCACGTACGCGCACATAGCCTAGAGTCAGTAGAGAATCGACACAAGTAGAAAAAGTGTGGAAATTTGCTATTTAACAGGCGGCCTTTTGTAACAAGACAAGAAAAGCAAGGAGAGAAGACGGTGAGAATGAAATTGAAACGATCTATAAAGGATATCAAAGGGGTTTAGAATGTAAGAATTTAATGAAGAAATGAGGTTATTTTGATCGTGATATAGACGGTCAGACCTACATACGTGTTTTACTGTTATTACTGGCGGCGTGTGGCGGTATCCACAGATAGGTGTTCTGGATATAACCACACGCGTGTGGCTGGATGGTAAAGACACACGCGTGTGGCTGTATACACTGCCTATAATATAACCCTGTTCTCAGTTATATCATGGAGCTAACAGAGAAGGAGAACCATCTTCCAATTCCTCTGTTAATCCTTTGTTATTGCTTCCTTCGGGCGAAGGAACAATATCTTTTTTGAAGGACCCTGCGAGGCACCGCCGTAAACAACGTTCTCCCACATAACTTCCCCCGAGCTCAGTTTTTTTTTCAAAATTGAAACACGACTTGCTGTTCTTCTAACATCCATATCTCTTCGTACGGATTCCTGATGTACGTCTTTTATGTATGGTTGAACTTCTGAGATGATCCCCTTTGCATACATACCAAATACGTTGCAATCTGAATTGACTCAACAAAATTACAAACGGAGGAAGTTGGAGATTGGTAATTTTCAGTATGTCTGTTTTTCTTCCATGGTTAAATCTTTTCCTACCGGTACCTGTTTTAGAAATTATAATAAGATGAAAGAGCATATTTTGAGCTAAATTTTCATGCCAAGATCATTTGCAAGAGTACTATAGAATCGATAATATAACAACGAATCTGCGGGGCATTTCTCTGGCGATTGTCGCATCGTGGAGTACCCTCCGGTTCCCCACGCATTCCTATTTGTGTAAGTTGAAAGTGAGTGTAATGAATGACGGGAGCCGTGCTCGCTCAGCTCTTGTCTCTGTATCGTTTTTGGAAAATAGCAGGGGCCGCGGAGCGAACAGATTTAATTTACAAACCAGTAAAAAGGAGAACAAAGTATAAAAATTGTTATTCTACATAATAAAGAAATTAAAAACAACATGTTTGGGACCACAAAGAAGTATACCCAGTTCTATGTCAGGACGATTCATTTTAAGTTACAAAGTCATTTGGAAAAAATTACAAGCGAAGTTTTACAATTTTTAGGACCAAAAATAATCATGATTTAAAATTATTTTAGAGAACAAAATAAAAGATGATTACAATTATTGAATTCATATCTTTAGTTTAATCTAAAGAAAAAAAAGGCTTCCAAAATATAAAGTGTCCGGACACCTGACCCACCCCCCCCCCTCATTTCTAAAACATTCTATTTCTGTTCTAGATATATTAAGAAACACCGAATATCATTATGATTTTTGTTAGATTAGGAGATTTTTTGTATGTTTAAGATTGTACTTTTTTCTTTCTTTCATATCCTTTTTCTGGCATCATTCTATCCTTCCTCTTTGCCCTTTTTTTTTATTCCATCCTATCTTTCTTTCCTGATCTTCTCTCTCTGTTCATTTTTCTTTCCTTGTTTGTCTTACTCTCCGTCCTATTTTAAATTTCCTTTTTTTCCTTCATTTTTTCTTTCCACTTTTCTTTGCTTCCTTCTCCCTTTTCTTTTCATTCTTTCTCGATCCTTCCATTATTTTCTTTTTTTTTTAATTCTCTCCTTAATTTTTTCCTCCCTCTCTTTCATCCTTTTTTTCATTCTTTATTATATTTTTTCCTTCTAATTTGTGTCCTTTTTTCTTTATTTCCCTCCCTCCCAGGGTGATCAGATGTTCCGTATTTCCCGTGATTGTCCCGTATTTTTGTCCCGGCGTCCCGACAAACCCTTCCCGGGACGCCTTTTTGTCCCGTATTTAAGAATATTGAACAAAATGTAGTTAATGCATTTAAAAGTGGTGATTTTTTTCATCAAATAACCAACAGATGAGGAGCAGAGATAACAATGAAACTAATTTGGAGATGTTATCGGTGGAACAAATTATTTAGTTTTCATAACTAGATCTTGTTGTTTCAGCTTTCGTTTTGAGTCTTGTTGTGTATGATGCCGCTGTTTCATCTAATTTTTAAGTTTGACAATGTTTCACTTTAAAATTTTACTCATTTCTAAATAATGTTAGTTTTTCAAAATTCTGAAAATATATTAAAAAACACCAAACTTCATTATGATTTTTGTTAGATGACTTGATTTTTTTGTTTGCTTGAAGTTTGAACTTTTTTCCTTTTTCTTTTGTATCATTCTTTGTTCATCCTTATATCCTTCCTGCTTGCCCTTTTTTGTTCCATCTATCTTTATTTCCGATCTTTTTTCCTGAACCTTTCTCTCTCTCTCTGTTCATTTGTCTTTCTTTCCTTCTTTCTGTTACTTTTCTTTATCAAATTTCCATTCCTTATTTCCTGAATTCATTCTTTCTTTCCTTAAACTTTTCTTTGCTTCCTTCTCACTTCCTCTCCCCTTTTTCGTTCTCTCCTTCCATTATTTTCTCTTTTTGTCATTCTCTCATCTCTTCATTCTTTCCTCCCTCTCTTTCCTCCTTTCTTTCATTCTTTATTTTATTTTTCCCTCCAATTTTCCCTTATAATTTTCTTTCCCTTCCTTTCTCCCTTCCTATTTTCTTTTTTATTTCTTTGTTTGTTTCTTTCTTCCAAAGAATGAAGGAAAATATTTCTTTCATTCTTTCTTTCCTCCCCTTTTTCTTTCTCACTTTCTTTTTTCCTTTCTCTTCTTTATTTTGTCTTCCACACATCTATTCATCTTCCCTTCCTTTCTTTTTTTGTCTTTCTATATTTATTTCAAAGAATGACGGAAACCTTTATTCTCTCTTTTATTCTTTCTTTCATCCTTCTTTTATTCTAATTTTCTTTAATGTTTTTCTTTTCATTTTCCCCTTCAGTTCATTTTTCCTTTCCTTTTTCCTTTTCTTTTGTCTTTTCTTTCTCTCCTTCATTTACCCTCCCTTTCAATTCTTTATATTTTTCACATGTCTATCTTTTTTGATCTTTTTTGTTGATTGTCCCGTCTTTCTTTCAAAGAATAAAGGAAGCATTTTTCTTTTATTCGTTCTTTCTTTCCTCATCCTTTTTCTTGTTTCTTTTATTTCTCTCCCTTATGTTTTCTTTCACACATCTTCCCTTCCTTCTTTTCTTTTTCTTTCCTTCTAAATTCATTTCAAATAATGACGGAAACGTTTTTTCTTTTATTCTATCTTTCATCATTTTATTCTAACATTCCTTTTTTTTCTTTATTTTTTCCTTCATTTTCCCCTTCATTTTTTTCTTTCTATCCGTTCTCAATTCAACTCTTTTCTTTCGCCTTTTCATTCCCTCCTTCATTCTTTCGTTCACCCCCCCCCCCCCACCTTCCAATTCTGTACATTTTTCCCCAAGTCGAACACCGTGTAGCCTCCTTTGTTGATCTTTTTTTTTAAGACCTGGCTCGGTCGATCCGCTCATGCAGCGTACTTTGTCGATTGTCCCGTATTTCTTTTTGTGAAATCTGGTCAGGCCTGCATTCAGCTGGTTCCAAAACCAGATTTTCGTCTTCGAAATCACGACGTTCGAAATCGTGAGCCGCCATGTTTGCATAAAATTCGTGAAGCCGATGTGAAATGCATTATGGGTGAAAACACTACTGCGCAAGCGCAAACCCGAGCTGTTGATCGCGTCGATCAACTTTCCTTATCTGATTTACGAGCGGCCTCTGTAATGCGCCGTGAGGGACCCTGCTGAGAGGGGATTAGCGGTGCCGTGCATGGGGCAAAGCGTTTGAGAGAGTCAGATCTCCTTCTGTTAATAGCTCTATGGTTATATCTCCATGTGTGACAAAATAAGGGTGGCAATGTTTGGCTTATTTTCTCTTTTTCTTTGGGGCAAATGCTTGATTTTTTTACACAGACAGTTTCCATTAGACCTTTTAATTCATACCGCTTGGCCTTGGCTCTTATTTAAATTTGATTCTTTATATCATTTTTTTCTTAATTAAAAATAGAGATCAAAAAATGAAAATTTTCTTGCCATATTACTTTCCACCAATAGAGGGCGTACACAAAAATATGCCCAAAATTCAAGTTTTTGAGGGCTCTGGTGAATACAAAAATTATTACCACATTACTAATGATAAATAAATTAAAACTGTATGGAAATTAGTAATTTTGGTCACAAAAGTGATATTTTAATGATTTTTTTAAAGTGTGTGCTCTATACAGCATTGGCATACCATAGTCCTACCTGTAGATTCTCCACAGGCCAGATGGTAGCAGTGAACAAGTGATCATACCTAGCCTAGCCAGGAGGCTTCATCATCATCATCTGGTACGGGATGAAGGCGCAAGCCTGTAACTCCCGGTCGCTTCTTGTAGGATTGGTCACTGAAAACTACTACTTCATGAGCTTGCGTGATTAGTCATAGAAGCTCAAAGTGCTTATTTCGCCAAAATACCGTAAGTAACGGTGTATTAACCGCACCTTTATCTCGGCAAGATAGAAGCAAAAGTCAGGGGTGCGGTTTATACACGGTGACGAGTCTGAGCCAGCCCGCCGTAACCCCTCCCGTACATGTACGATGTCTGCCAGTTCACAACACATCGAGTGGCCGGGCGTAGCCGCCCAGGCAATGTCGTTTAGAGGGGTATGAGCCGCGGGTAATGGGAAGCGATTATTGCAATATTAATTAAATGTTGTCCATAACAAACGCACCCACCTTCATGACACTAATTTTGACTTTATTCTCGATTCAAAGTAGTGAAGTTCCCTGGCTAATTTAAAAGAGACGCCAAGCATACTCGGTAATATTTTGTCACCGCGCGCTGAGCGAGAGTACTTGAGTGAACTGAGCCGAGTGCTAGTGAGCTTAGAGATTGCGTTGTAATGTGGTTATAGTGCGACTTAAGCTGGCGCTATTCAAAGTCCCGTTTCGCGCCAGCTTGTTTTTTTTCCTTCCTGTTTGCTTTTCATAAGATACCATGTAAACCACGCTACCCACGAGAGAGAGACGGCACGAAGCCGTAAAAAACAACTGGAAAAAAATGTCAATTTCTTTGTTTCTTGAACCTTCCTGTAATCCCGTATCCAAAATTCATGCTAAGACATCAAATTTCTGAAAGTGATTGTGAGATTGTGATGCAAGAAATGTGAATGTTTCTTCCTCCTATGCTGGGAAAGACACAGATCATAATTTGATAAGATGTACTGGCATGACTTGTACTGTATCGTAGTTTGCAATGTAATGGCAGTGCTGTGTGTGTACACTGTGACTGTGAGGTGAGCGAGTGTGTAAGTTGCCAATATTGTCGGGACCGTTCTTTCTTTCTAACATTTGTAGATGAATTGATCAAGAACAGCATATTTCTGCATACCGGTAATCTCTTTGGATACTTTGAAATCTTAAAAACTTAGATGTTGTTTCTTCGTACCTCAAATATGCATGTAAATGTGAGAAGATTTTTTTTTTTTTTTAGTCCAAAGTTGGGGGTGCGGTTAATACACCGTTACTTACGGTATATCAATATTTCTTTTAAATTTGTCTGTTGATGGCATTTGTATTACTAGTTTTCAGGAAGACTATTCCAGTCATTGATTACTCTTCTACTGAAAGACTTATTTCTCACATCCAGTTTGCTACATATGGGATTTCAAGAATTTCATAGTGACCTCTTGTAGAGTTACTGCCAGGCTCTCTCTTCAAGAGAGTAAAAATAATTTACTAACGTAAGTTTACTCTCAACGAAGCCAGGTCTTCCTTCCTATTCACCTGCACAGAGGGCCCCAAACCTGAAACTTTCACCCCCAGATTTCTACTTTTATGCTAAATGCTAAATGCAGTCCTTAACAGCTTACTTTGCAGACCAGGGGAGCGTTTCATCTAGCCGGGAGGCTTCTACAGAGTAAAAATCATTTACTAACGTAAGGTTACTCTCATCGAAGCCAGGGCTTCTATTCTATACATGTGCGTGTAGGCAGTCAAAACCTGAAACTTTCGCCCCCGAGATTTCTACTTTCTCTCTAAAAGATCTAGCCCTAAATCATGTACATGGGATACAACTTCATTTCCGACATTTCTATGCTATGGATTTTATTTTTAGACAAGAATTCATTTTAAAAAATGACAAAAATATCATGAAAAAAAGGAAGAGACTTGCCCGATGTTTACGCCGCCATCTTGTTTTCTATTGTTTTTCACCCACGTTACGCGATGCAAGCGTCCAAAAATGGTAAGAAACTGTAGAGGTGTTACGTGCCACAGGGCACAAATGAGGATAGTAGTATTATAGTAGCACCATAAACAATTTTGGCAGAGCTACAAAGCATGCAGCTGCAGAGTGCTCATATGTTGGCTCTTCTACAGGGTATTGCATGTTTACGTTTGGGGGTTGGTTTGGAGAATTCTGGTTTAGAACTAGGGTCATCAGAAAAGAGATGAATTCAAAATCTAACTTCTACTTCTAACTTCTAATCTGACTCCAGTCTTTCAAACTGAGGGTTGTAGGTTCAAATCCTAGCCATGGCACGTTTTTTGTCCAGCAAGAAATCTATCCCCATTGTGCTGCACTCTACCCAGGTGAGATGAATAAATACCTGACAGGATTATTTCCTTGAATACACCAAGTGCTGCTGGAAAAGTCATAGCTAGAGCTTGGGTAATAATAGTTTCGCTTTGTATACTCGGGTAAAAGTCGCCATTTCAATCTGTAATTGTGATTATCATTTTCATGATTTCTCTCTCAAGGTGCACAATGAGTGAGGGATCATCAGAAGGCGGGGCGGCAAAGTCCCGGAAGAAACATGGCATGCTGAAGATGTACTACGGTCTGGACGACCAACAGGAGAAGCCGTCCAACATGAACCCTACGGACATCAACGGTGCTTACTTTAACCCAGAGGTCTATCTTACAATGATCATGAAGGAAAAGAGACTCAACGATCTCATCGATAAAGAAGCCGAGATGGTGAAACGTAAGTCCGTCTCTATTGAACATCTTTCACTGAACTTTAAGCATCTTTTCTTTTTTCTTTTTTTGATGATCTTCCATGTCTAAGTCATTGAAAATTTTGTTTTAAAAATAAATTGAAAATGTATACATTGCTAGAAGTTCTTTATACATTAATCCCACCAGACTCTAGGTCTATATGAAGCAATTTGTAATGGTAGTTGGGGGAATTCTCACTGTCATTACTCAACAGTAGTTTATGTCTCTTATCTTGCCTTCAAACTGTGTAGAGCTTTGAAAAATATCAGTTGAGTTCTAATTTAGTATTTCTGTTGATGCCCTGCAATTATTTTTCCCAAGTTTTGTGAAAAGTTACTGTGTGTAAAGATCTTTAAAATCTTAGCCTACAGTATTTTCCTAACTAGAATTGAAACGCCAGAATTTTGTGTAATTTTTTGATGCACCTACATTTATCTTTTTATCTTTTTCTCCCCCCCCCCCCAAAAAAAAAAGAATTTCAACCAACATACACTCTACTGTCTACTCACATGTGTTGTCTACATTACATGTAGATGATTCACAGGAAATATGCAGTACTTTTGATTTTTTTTTTCAGTACAAATTAACCATGCATTACATTTCATTCTCTTTCCAGAAATCCGCTCATTAGACAGTGATATGCAGACCTTAGTCTATGAGAACTACAATAAATTCATCAGCGCCACAGACACTATACGAAAGGCAAGACCAAAATTATCACAGTAAAGCCCAGGGCACAATACGCAATGCGATCGCACTGAGACCAGATTACAAGTTGAGAATCGCATCTTGGTGCAATCGTATTGCAGGCCAGTGCACACACGCCCACATTGCAACAGCTCTTACAGCTCTTCTTTTATGTTGTCTGCTCTCCAGCAGCGCAGCCAATTGGCCGTGGCGTCATTGCCTAGGACAAATCAGACTGGTTGAAATTAGCAAAATTGCAGAAATGTCTGGGATTTGATCTGCGATCCTAGTACTGCAAAAAATTAGGCTGCAGTTGCAGTAAGTTGTAATTTGGTGCACACTGTGATTTTGTAGCAATCGGATCTTGGTGCAATCACTTTGCATAGCGTGCACTGGGCTTTATAAATGTCTCTTTGGTGAGCAATATGAATATTGATCTCTTACAGGTGTTTGTGAAAAACTGTAACAGCAATATGGAGGCAACCTGTAATGCTAAACTCTATACACGTCAGGGCCCCATCTTACAAAGGGGTACGATTGATCCGATCAATCACAACTATGGAAAGCCAGCAACGTCAATATCTAAAACTACGTGTTTGTTTCAAAATATTTTCTAGAAATGATGTATATTCATACATTCACTGTTTTCTTGAGAATTCAGTATGCTTCTCTTTATTTTCAAACAACATTGAGCAAATTCCATAAAGAAAAATTATGACAATGATGGATTTCCATATACTTGAGATTGATTGAATCAATCATAACTCTTTGTACGACGGGGCCCTGGGCAGCATTTCATGAAACGAACAGTCAATGGTTTTCACTGACAACTGTTATATAAGTTACTAAACTCAGTGCATCTGATTGGCTCAGAAAAAATAACAGCTTCATTGCTATCAAATTTTATGGTTTTTATATCATTAGTCTTGAAATTTATTGACTGTATTTAACCCTAAATGCCCGGAGGGGGGCCGAATCCGCCTCCCCCTCAACATTTTTCGCGATTAATCCGCCGAGCAAAAAATTTTTTTTGACCGCACCGCTCGCGGACTTTGTACTTTCAAGTCTCGCGCAACTTTTAAGACCAAATTTGCGAGGCCCGCCTATGCAGTTAGGAAATCATGCAACATTATGTACGTGCATGTCAGACCCAAAATTGCTGAAAAACATGAATTCATGTACAAATCCAATGAAAAGTGTGTGTTTAGCAAAAATTAATAAATGTATCATTATTTTCACTTTTACTGATCAAAATTAATCAATTTTAACTTGTTTATGATCAGAATTAAGTCTGCAACAATTTCCATACAAAAACAATAAAAAACAAAATATAGAAATATGTAGAAATACATAAGAAATTGAAAAAACCAATAAAATACAGAAGAAAAAAAATTGCGATACCAAATTTTTCTTGATGTGCATTGATCAGAATCGGACAAAGTGTTTTATTTCATGCATAAATTAGCATAAATAATTCATTAAAAAAAAATTTTTTTTTTTTTCGAGAAAAATTAATCATACAGCCTTGTAGATTTTATCGTACACTACCACTGTGCAAATTTTCGCGGCGCCCGTGCTATCGATGGCCGAGATCTCAGATAGGGGGCGGAATCCCCCCCCCCTCCTTGGCTGTGAGATGGGTCTAAATAACCCACCTTTTTCAGGGTTAAGTAAAATTTGATGTTTGGGATGTTGGATTTCATTGTGGTTCTGGTTCTGATCTTAGATGAAAACTGATTTTAAGAAAATGGAGGAAGAGATGGATCGCTTAGCAACCAACATGGATACCATTGCTGACTTCAGTGAGAAGATCAGCTCGACATTGCAGGAAAGAAGAGCTCAGATCACCAAGTTGAGTGGTGTTCATTCACTCCTCAAAAAGGTAGGTAACCGTTTCTTGTTAAAGGTTAAAGAAAGTAATTGCTGCAAACTAATGTTTTCATGAGATAGCTTTTAAAATCATTAGCACATGATTAGCATATGATTGATATGATTAGCACCATATTATTATAAAACTCAATCTGGCACATTGAAATCAACTCATTTTTGTAAACTCATGAAACCTTTAACAGCTGAAAACCATTAATTCTGATGATAACTAAAACAAAGAGTTATACATGTAAGTGGGACAGTGCATTGATATTGCTTGGAAAAATATCTGACATTTTATGGAATTCCATGCTTATTTTGCTCATTTCTCAGCAAAAATACATTTCCAGAGCCAATTGGCACTTTTTTTTTTTATTTGTTCACACAAACTCTTGGGTGGTCATTTTTGGATTTTGATCGAACTGAATTTGAGATTGTTACTACAACTGGTATTTATTTTTAATTGCACATTGAATACATGTACGTTATTCTGCAAGGAAGATGTGTTCACCTCAAAACATTGTGTGCATTCCATTCACAACAGTTTATAAATTTAGTTTGCAAATGTTTTTAAAGCTATTTGTTAAACATGTTTTTCATTTTGTTAAAGGTCAAGTCCACATAAAATTGTTGATTTGAATCAATAGAGAAAAATCAGACAAGCATAATGCTGAATATTTCATCAAAATCGGATGTAAAATAAAAAAATTATGACATTTTAAAGTTTCGCTTATTTTTCAGTAAATAGTGATTTGCACAATTTAGTTACATGCGAACGATAGAATCGATGATGTCCCTCACTCACTATTTCTTTTTTTTTTTATTATTCGAATTAAACATTTCACTTTTTGCAGATTTTACAATAAGGACCAACTTGACTAAACCATAAAATGTTAAGCAATGGTAATTCAACATGTTCAGGGAGAAATAAAACTTTGTTTCACAGGACAATGAGGAGAAAATTAGAATATTTCATATAATAAAATGCAAAAGAAATAGTGAGTGAGTGATGTCATCATTCCCTCATTTGCATACTGACCAAGATGTGCATATAACTGTTTTGTTAAGAGAAAATTTAAAATGTCATAACTTTTTTATTTTACATCCGATTTTGATGAAATTTTCAGTGTTATGCTTGTTGGTTTTTCCTCTTTTTATTCAAATCAAATTTTTGTTGGGGTGGACTTGTCCTTTAAAAATGTTTTTACTTTGTTAAACATGTATTCATTTTCAAACAGCTAAGTAAGTTACTGGGCAAATGCAATACTTACAAATTGCATCGTTACTATGCAGCATACCGGTATAAGCTCTGAAGAAGTGATATGATGTAATATATTTCATCCTTTGGTAGCAACGTTTTATTGTTATTTTAAAAAGCCCTCTGAGTGCTTACTAATAAGATATTTTGTAATTAGATATTAGAAAACTACCTTCAAAGATTAGATCCTGAAATTTGTCATTCCATTCCCTGCCTGATTTTTCAGATATTTTATTGCGATTGAGCACCCAATTGAAATCAACTTTGAATGAAAATTTGTAAATTCAGTAAAATATACTTCTTAAATTACATCCTTTCACATAGTAACCATACCATTTTAGGGCACATGCATTCACATTATCTTGTTATGAATTGGAATGTATACTGGCACAAGCACTTTTGGTGGATTTACCAATAATGATAAGCTTTAAGCCAGTGGCCATAATATTTGGTATACATTGTCAGTATGTGATACTATTACATCACTGTAAGCTTCAAAGGGATTTCCAACAATTTGCAGTTTACATCAAAATTTTAATTCACTCCACAGTTGCAGTTCTTATTTGAGCTTCCTGCCAGACTCAATAAATGCATCTCGATGAAAGCTTACAGTCAAGCTGTCAGGTGAGTTTATAAATCAATGGCCTTCTCACATTACCCATTGACCGGCTAAATGTGAATATGGTCCTTTTATTAGGCCACAGCAATATCATACCAAAGTGTGATATTTAAAAAAAAAAAACAGGTTGGCATTTCATTGTTTTTATATCATAGAGTGTAACTTGGGGGATGATGCGGCCCATGTTTGGTAAAGAAAAATTAAAAACTAGGTCAATAATACATTGACTTCAATGTGGCTAAATATGTATTCATGTGGTCATACTACCTCGGGTCTAATAAACCCTATTCCTACAAAATATAAGGCTCTGGATAGAATGGCCCATATATTGCATTCACTCTTTATGATGAAAATTCTTGGTCTGTACCTACTTTTAAATATTCCAGATAATACGCCTGAAGTGCATACGCAAGAATCTCGTCACCATGTTACCTGTTTTTATTATCCACGTGTGCAAACCTCAGTTCGTATAACTCAATTTTTTTCAAGGACTTATCCTTTGGAATAATCTACCACATTCTTTAAAAACATGTCAAACCCTCAATTCATTCAAACGTTATTACAAATTACATCTTGTGTATGTTTTTTTTTGTGAAATGTAAATGAATTGAATTGAATTGAAACCATATGCTACTTGTAGACTTTGTGATGTAAATTCTTTGCCTATATCTACTTTGATTTGTCTCCCAGATACTACTCTAAAGCACGTGTTGTCCTGCTTCAGTATCAGCACATGCCTTCATTCCACGGTATCCATAGAGACTGCAATGAAATCGTCAATGAACTCAGGCTCAAGTTAAGAGAACAGTTCGGGAACAAAGAGGTAAATGCTCTAATATTAAAGGCTTGGTCACACTGTGCTTACGGATGCAGAGAGGATGTAAAACGGAAAAGAATCTTGCCATCTGTCGGAAAACATTGTGTATTGATTGTGTACTCTTGGCATTTGTGTTTCATATGCTCTATGTCCATCAAGCATCCATCCGCTGTGATTTCATTGTTCACCCATCTTATCCATTGTCTGGAGTGGATGAAACTGGATGGAGACACCCCAAAATTTTGCTTGTCCGCTGTATCCATTATGAATACGTTTTGTGTCTGTCGGCCAGTGGGATCAGACCTTTAGATTATTGGGAAAGAACTTTGCCATAATATATGTAAACTTGAATCAAATGTTCGCCCTAGTCAAACTGATTTATTCATGCCAGATGAGGCTGCACATCTTTTATAGACCTCTTCTAAGTCACATTTCTTCTCAGAACAAAACAGATTCGTGGTACAAATAGATTCAAATTAAAAAGCAAAGTTATCTACATTTTGAACTGATTGTAAATAGCACTTCTTTTTACACTTTGAGACAGTGCAGGCTAGATGTAATACATTTTGTACAGTCTTGCTCCCATATCAACTTCAGTGTATGAAGTTGAGTAATCACATTTACCACATCATTACACTGTACTCTGATTGCATCAACCTGACCATATTGCAAATTAGTATCCAAATGGAATTTTCATTGAAAATTGTTAGATTCTGTGTTATTATCTTTAAATTCAAAGCTTGATCATGTATTGAATTTCATCTACTCTGTAATTACTTTCACACAGTTATTATTCTCTTGTCTGATGCTAAACAGCTTGCTTGATGTGTAGCTCGTCTGGTTTTAACCAAATATTGTGTAATCTTTCATACAATGAGTATTCCCCTGTCTGATGCTTAAAGGGGAATCCAACCCAAATAAAAACTTGTTTTTATAAGGAAAAGAAAAATCAGACAAGTTGATAGGTGAAAGTTTGAACAATATTGGACAAACAAAAAGAAAGATATGAATTTTTAAAAGTTGTAAATATTGGTAATCACTATACCCATGGAGATTTCAAATTGGCCGCATATGGGATGTCATAGTGATGTAAGGCAAGGACTACTCTTCCATGCATCCTATACATAATATTATGGCTAAAATGTCATTTTTCCCAAAAGTTTTATTTCAAATTATATTTTTCTTTCATGAGGACATAAAACAATATACTACATGGGTTATATTTAGATTACTGCCCCAGGGGAATGGGTACTTAGGAGAAAACCACAAATCCCTGATAATAAAGTACATGGCCTATGAGAAAGTTGTCCTTGCCCCTTGTCATAATTTACTTACTGAGTTGCCAATTTGAAATCTACATAGTATTAGTGATCTCAATTTTAAAGCAGCTATAACTTTCTTATTTCTTGTCCAATTTCTTTCAAACTTTCACCATTCTGTTTAATTTATTTTTCTCCTTCCCGACACAACATTTTTTGGCCAAGGCTGGATTCCCCTTTAACAGCTTTCTGAATGTGTAGATCTTTCTGTTGGTTTTAACCAACCATTTCGGAAGCACTATCATACTATGACTATTCCCTCATCTGATGCTAAACAGCTAGCTGAATATGTAGATCTGTTTCCTTTAACCAACCATTGTATAATCACTTACATATACATGTACATGTAATAATTATTCCATAATCTGATGCTAAACCATAGGTAGATCTGTTGCTTTTAACCAAATATTGTGTAATCACTTTCATACAATGATTATTCCTTAGTCTGATGCTAAACAGCTTGCTGAATGTGTAGATCTGTTGGTTTTAACCAAATATTGTGTAATCACTTTCATACAATGATTATTCCCTAGTCTGATGCTAAACAGCTAGCTGAATGTGTGATCTTCTGTTGGTTTTAACCAACCATTGTGGAAGCACTATCATACAATGACTATTCCCTCATCTGATGCTAAACAGCTAGCTGAATATGTAGATCTGTTTCTTTTAACCAACCATTGTATAATCACTTACATATACATGTAATAATTATTCCATAATCTGATGCTAAACCATAGGTAGATCTGTTGCTTTTAACCAACCATTGTGTAATCTTTCATACAATGATTATTCCCTGGTCTGATGCTAAACAGCTAGCTGAATGTGTAGATCTGTTGCTTTTAACCAAATATTGTGTAATCACTTTCATACAATGATTATTCCCTAGTCTGATGCTAAACAGGTAGCTGAATGTGTAGATCTGTTGCTTTTAACCAAATATTGCGTAATCACTTTCATACAATGATTATTCCCTAGTCTGATGCTAAACAGCTAGCTGAATGTGTAGATCTGTTGCTGCAACTCAAAGAACCACCCGATGAGCTCTGTGATGAGTTTCTTTCTCAGTAAGTATGAATTATGACTACTTAATGAATTGATGGCTTTAACAAGGTGAACACTTCAACATGAATTTTCAGAGGCCTGTTTCTTAAAAGAAACCATCATTGTAACTTTGCCATTAAATGGTAATTTCTATGGTAATAACGTCCAACAGCCACTCAAAGTTCTAGGATCCTGAGGAAGTTACAGATGGATCTCAAAGGTACCATTATCGGGACTCTTCATTTACAGGCCCAAGTGGCCCATTTTATTTCACTATTGATTATTGTCACTTTGCCTGCCAACGGTGACTTCAATGGAAAATCTATTTTAATTTTTAGTTTATTTATTAAGAGTATTTTCACCATGGTACATGTAGTTGCATTTAGATACCAAAGTTTCTGTGATAGTAGCTTTTTAGGAAATTGGCAAGAGGTCATATTGTCCGTGAATGATGATATTGGGGGATTTGGGGGGTAGTGGGTTATGTTTATCTTTATTGAAGGAACAAAATAAGTCGTTAATTTCATGTAATTAGTATATTTAGACTAAATTTCTTGTCTGTGAATTCACTGACAGTGCCCGACACAAGTTGGACGAGAGTCTGAGAGAGATGTCTAGTCATGTTGCGACCGGTAGACAGCGGACCGCATCCAGCCCTGAGGAAGATGAGGATGGTGGTGACGTTCAGGAGGGGGGGAGACCCTCTGATAAGATCATGAGGTCACTTCCTATGGTAAGCCTAACTTCTGTTGTAAAATATTCCTCCCTCTGGACCTCCAATACGTCAAACCCTCGTTGCAGAGGCCACCGCACTAGCTCAGGGTTTTGGTGTTGTCCTAAACCCCGATAAAAAAATCCTTGTTGGAAGAACCATGGAGGAATTAAGATATTTTATTCCCAAGCGCAATCAACCCTGAATTGCCCGATAATCCCTCTTTTGTAACATTTCTCCTCTGCAAGCACAAGCCCGAGGGTTAAACCATAAATAACAGCTGTGATTTTACGTAAGAGCAGCTCTACCTGTAGTAGGACTTTCGGAATTAAATTATTGTATTTGATCTTTAATAAAGTTTTCGAAGTCATATTGTATTTTGAAATCCAATGATATTCTATTTTCAGTTTCGAACAAAGAAAATGGGCCCCGAAATAAGGAAACTATTAAAGAGGAATAAAAATGACTGCATGCGATGGCGAGTGAGTTTGCTAGAATCGGCGCGCTGCGTATGTAATTGCGGTTTAGTTTTTTTGTCCGGACCCAAGAAACACATGTTTAAATAATGAAATAACTGGCCAGGGGTGATTTAGGTTTTCATGGTTCATAACGAGGATTTGCCGCCATTTCTTACGATGGTCAATATCTTCATCCGCTCTTTACATTTCTGTATTGTTAAAATAAAATATTTGTTTGTGTTTGTATTGTGGTGTTGTTGTTTTTTCCGTATCCTGTGTTTATTGGCCTCTCTTTGAAGGAGAGGGACATCTCATAGTATACAAATAATGCATGTAAGTGTGTGCATGCAGGGCCAAATAATGAACAATGCGCGAAAAGAGCCAATGGATATTTGGCGAGTTGAGCACAGATGTCATTATGTAGGTCCTCTATGCCCAAGAATGCATGGTTTGTTTTATACAACCCCCATGTTACTGAGTTGCCCCAAATGCTATATTTGATCTAAATTCTAGATAATTCCAGACCTCGCACCATCCTGCACTCTTACGTCAGAGTGCAGGATAGTGCATTTTGGATGCAATAGTGAATATCATGTGATCCGATTTAGACCAATCAGATTACAGAACATTCTTGGGAGTTGTATAAAAATATCTGTTTGATGGGATGTCCCAAGAAATGAGACGGATGATGGTTTCAATGTGTATTGCAGGTTCTGTCTTGTCAAACATTAATTTAGACATAAACGCGAGCTGTAACATTCTCCAAATGAGTTTGAAAAGAATGCAGTAAATTTATGTGTGTAAATAAATCATATCTGCCAAATGATAGTGGTAGAAAATGCATAATTACTAAGATATTGAAACAATAAACATGGCATTCCAGGCAATAAAAGCCAGGTCCCACATGTGGTTATCTGTGTTGGTAAAGTTCAGTGTGATCATTTTTAACTTAGATTTCATGAATTCAGAGAGTTAGGTCGATGTATGTGAACCAGATCTAGATCAGTGATGAAAGATGACAGTTAACCGTAACTGTAAAGACTTTTGGTTGCTGCAGTTGTACTCATTTTCAAGAAGAAAGCTTTCTCAATAGAAATTATTACAGGAAGATTCAGCGTGATTTGTGAAACTGTAGTTGCTTCAAAACTCATTTTAATTCCCCCATCCAGGCACAGTACAGGTTCATTTCCAAAGGCTTTCAATTACAAACCCTTAAAACCTACTAAGATCCCTATACCATGTCAAGCTCCTATAAAGTTGTATTTGTATTCTTTCAGGATATCTTGGAGTTTGTTGACAGCAGCTGTAATGGTTTTCTTGAGAACATCTGTTTAGTAATAGCCTCTTACAAGGAGCTCTTTGTGAACAGGCAAGCTGGAGAGTAAGTACATATTACTGATATTTTTCATTATAATAAGATAAGATCATGGTCCCATTGATCGTGATAATAACAAAATGCACAATTTCTGTAACATGTTTATTGTTTTTAATAGCCAATCAAATTTGAATGATTTCTGATGTTTTTAGCTGTTACTGCAAACTTGTTATTATAACAACTTGTTATTATAACAAGTTTTATGAAACAGGCCTCAGGTTGAGACGAAGAGGGAAAGTGAGGTTATTCCAGGCCTGAAAATAGCCTAAGGCCTCCAGCGCCCCTACTACAGGCTGCGATGCCCTCTTCCGTTTGATCAAAGTTGAATTTAGACCACCTGCCTCTTTTGATGTGGCCTTGATGCCTGTGGCTGCTTGCCCTATTTGAAATAAATGTCTTTTCAATATCCAATTTTGAGGATGGGTATAGTTTATTTTCAGCTGAACTACACAGGAATTGCTGCAGAAAACCAAGAAAGTTGTAATAAAACAAGAGAAGATTGCCAAATTTAAGCGTTCATACTCTATATTGAATTGAATTCAATTCAGAAATGGTATTTATTGATGATCAAACATGTTAATAACATTCGCACTTGAAAAAACAGCCGAAGCTGGAAAATTCACATTTACAAGTTTGTATTGACACAATAAATTACACAGTTAAAAAAAAGTGGTAAAATGCATTAAAAAGGCCATACGTTTAAAAAGCTAATGCAATTTTTGATACAGCATAAAAGGCAATTAATGAATTTAACATGATAAAGGCTAACTTGAAGGAAAGGAGACTGGCATTTTATTTTAATGACAAAATTGACTGTAAGGTGAGAGGGGGTGACCATTGTTCATTGCCTTTCCTAGTCGACACACTCATCTTTTATTGAATATGTCAACAAAAAGGCAATGGACTATATTTAAATCTTGTTGTTCTCATTTGATTTTGTTGGTAATTGTTATTATTTGTATAATGTAATTGTTATAATCGTCATAAAAATAATCTCTTTATATGTATATAAAGAGATCTTGTATATTTGTGTATACCATACATTCATTCTTATGTCTGATAAACTTAATAGTCAACAGTTGTTTGTAAGAACCTATTGAAAATTTGTCTTACATTATTTACAGTCTAGTGCACTCATCAAGTGAGCTTTATCAAGGTACCCACATGTCAATGGCGATTTATTGATTTGATATAATTTTTTATTTCACCAATGACATACATGTATCAAATTATATGTAAAATGCATTGATATGAAAAATTATATTTGTAGTGTCCGTGATTGTTCCAAAACTAATATTGATATATTTGTGTGAATCTTCATGTCGACATTGACCTAGCCAAAAGTTATGTGCCAAAAACATAGATATTGATTTGAAAAATCATCATATCGCATTGTATGTTGTGTCATTGAATGATTGTAAGATTATCTCATGGTCATATGTAATTTTTTTTAACGTTGTGTATTATGTAAAGTTCGCAGGAAGAGGAGGAGTTGGAGCAGGTCGCTCATGCCAAGCTTGGTCAGTTTGTGGATTCCAGGATGCAACAGTACTTTACATGTATTCAGGATAGAATACAAGCTGAGGTATTTCTTTTTCCTTTTCATTCTCAATAGAAATGAATAAATACTTAAATCTTAGGTAGTAATTTAAATCGCCTTCAATATATTTCAGAGGCTGTTTTATAAAGCTGTTCACTTCAGCAGGACTTTTACAAATGATTGAAATTATACATTGCTGATTGAATTATATTTTCTCATACTTTGAATATCTGTATGTATATGACTACTAGTGGAGCGTCATGGCCCAGTGGATAAGTCTTCAGACTTTGAAACAGAGGGTTGTGGGTTCGAATCCCAGCCATGGGGTAATTTCCTTTGGCAAGATATTTATCCACATTGTGCTGCACTCGACCCAGGTGAGGTAAATGGGTACCTGGCAGGAATTTATTCCTTGAAATGCCACCGCGCTGTAAAAGAGTGCGGGGCTAAAGCCAGGGTAATAATATCCAATTAATCGCTTAGGGACGCATTTGGCAGTGATATGCACTATATAAACATGTTGGTATTATTATTACTTATATTTTCAACAATATAAATTCTTTGTAGCCCCACCCTCTTCTCTCCCTCCCCACCACCATGAAAACAATGTATGTAGGGGAGACCGGGGTTAGTTGGAACATGGGGTAAGTTGAAACATTGTAATTTTCTTCAAAGCCTGTAAAATGAATTTATGCAATACTGCCCACAATTTATTGCTATTGATAATACAACAGTGTTGAATCATTATTGCAATAAATTGAGGGCAGTATTGCATAAATTTATTTTACAGGCGTTAAAGAAAAGTACAATGTTTCAACTTACCCCATGTTCCAACTAACCCCGGTCTCCCCTATATAGTTTGTAGTACTTTGCACTGTAATTAGTGGATGATCACAGGAATAATATTTTATTTCTTCATATTTCAATTTCAGCAAATGGCAATGATCTCAATTTGGAATCATATTCTGCATAAGAAAATATGTTTTGTAATGTAATAAAATAATTCAAAATTGAATATCTATGTTCAATTCTATTACGCATCTTTGAATTGTTCACAAGACATTGAAAAGTGTCTTACAGAAACAATATGAAATTCTTGTTCCTTATATAAGAACAGCTAGAAATCACAAAATTGCGAGAGAGCGAAAACATTTCTTGCAATGTGCATTCCTTTCCAGAAATCTTCTGTGGAGAATTCGCTGCTGGTGAGAGCGTTAGATCGATTCTTCAAGCGGCTTCAAGCGGTCCATCGTCTCTTACCGGACCTCAAGATTCTCCAGCGGGGAGCTGATATCGTAGCAGCAGCTGCCAAGGAGAGGGCCCAGTACTACGGGGATGGTCTTAAGAAGCACTTTGCAGGTGGGTGACAAAACCTTGGACTATCTTAAGTGGTCCTATTTATCAAGAATAGACTAGATTTATAAACAGTCTCAGTTATTAAGGTCCATGGCCAAGTCTTACAAAGAGTTATAGTTGATCCAATTGAACTCAACTTTATGGAAATCCATCAACGTCAACATTTTTCTCCTGGAAAGTGCACAATGTCTTTTGTAAACAGAGAAGTTCGCAGGAATATCTATAAAATATTTTGAACAAACATGTAGTTTAAATGTTGGTATTGCTGGCTTTCCATAGTTATGATTGATCAGATCGATCGCAACTCTTTGTAAGATGGGGCCCAGGTATGCAGTGCGAGTTGGTGCAGTCAGAAAAGCGTCCGTCTGTTGAACCAGAGGTTGTGGGCTCAAGCGCATCCCAGGCAGATGGCTGAAGCCCGCATTGCATGTTACAGTAGAAAATAATCTATCCTTCTGATAGGATGTTAAAAGGAGGCCCCGTCTTGAGGAAAGCCACCAACTTTGCACGTGAAGAACCGACTGCACTGTTTGTATGAGTGTAGGGGAAAACCCAATGCAGTGGTGCACCTTGCACACCCAAAATCAGTTGTGTCGGGAGGAGAGTCCTGGGCCCCGTCTGTCAAAGAGTTACGATTGATCCAATCAACCACAACTATGGAGAACCAGCAACATCATCATCTAAAAAGCATGTTTGTTCATCATACTTTCTAGATGTGATTTCCATTCATAAATTCATGGTTTTCTTGAAAATTCAGTATGCTTATCTTTGTTTACGAAGGACATAGCGCAAATTTCCTGAAGAAAAAAATTATGCCACGGATGGATTTCCACTGAGATACGATGGATTTGATCAATCGTAACTCTGTGTAAGACGGGGCCCTGGTAGTCATACTGATTCATTTTGCTCCCTCCCCCCATACCCTATGTGCAAGTGATGTCAAACAGCTAATAATGATGACAGAAAATAAAAGTTAAATGATTGTTTTCATGTCTTTCAGAGTGTATAACCGACATCCGTCAGACGCTGTGTGCCCCGAGAGTGGTGGGCAAGCAGTCCGCACCCAACCTAGCTGAACTAGTTAATGTAACATCGTCATCCGTCATCGATCAAGTCAAACTCGTGCTTACTAGTCTCAAGGTATGCTTCATAGCGTAGTCAGACAAAAGCTCCAAAAGGCAACCCTCTTTAATAGTATTGGACCTTAGTAGTAAAGTATAATATATATTCAGAAGGATAAAACCATTTGCAATAGAAGGATCAAAGTTTGAATTTATTGCCTTGTAATGTTTTTTTTTGTGGGGGGGTATTGGTTATAAAGCATATTTATGAAGAATCTCTTTTTAAGATCATTTGATGAGGACAGGTATACTAGAATAATTGGTGATAGATGAATAATTGGCCCCTGTTTCATAAAACGTGATATCATTTACAAATGCTACATGTTAATCACAAATTCCCCTATTTTCATTATAACACTGACAACAGTCATTAGTTTGGTGCTCTTTCTACTGTAGACAAGTGCATGCAATTGCATTGTTCAAGGGCAGAAGCAATGTGCCAGGAATCTCTTCATGGACTTTCATATCTTTTGTTTTCAATTCTTGATCCAGTCTAACCAAAATGATCTCAACACACAAATGGGATGATATAGAAAGTAGATGCCTCACCCAAAGGATTAATACTCTCCACAAGATGCTTAATACAGAGCTGAATTTCCCTCTAGAGAATTACATCCATAGCAAAGGTCCAGGATGTAGAGGGACACACGATAAGTAATAGTTGTGTACTTGTTCCAATGCTCATTCACAACATTCATACAATCCTCTCTTAAAGCCGTACACCTTGAATGGCCTCCTCGACACTACTGTAGACATTAAATCCAGCACAGCTTTTAAATCTGCTATCAAAAATTGAACTCATTGTTAAAGGGATGGGTCCGGACTGAAAATAGTTATATCTTAATACATAGAGTAGAATTCACTGAGCAAAATGCAGAAAATTTAATCAAAATCGGATAACAAATAATAAAGTTATTGAAGTTTAAAGTTTAGCAATATTTTGTGGAAACAGTCGTCATGAATATTCATTAGGTGGGCTGATGATGTCACATCTTCACTTTCCATTTTCTTATTACATAAAATCATATTTTTTTCATTATTTCATACTTGTGTGAATAATATGTCTCCCTTTTAATGAAATAAGTTGCAGTAATAAATATCTAATGCACTAAATCAGATGTCAATCCAATTTTTCTAGTTCTTTGAGGAAAAAATTTGTATAAACCTCATTTCATATAATAAAATACAAAAGAACAATTGGAGATGTGACATCATCAGTCCACCTAATGAATATTCATGACGACTGTTTTCACAAAATATTGCAAAACTTTAAAATTCAATAACTTTGTTATTTGTTATCCGATTTTGATGAAATTTTCGGCATTTTGCTCAGTGAATTCTACTCTATTTATTAAGCTATACATACTTTCAGCCTGGACCACCCCTTTAAATTTTAAATACATCATTTGTCAAGCCCCCTCGCCAAACTTCTAGTAATATTTCCTCATGAACATTTTCAGATGTAAGGAGCACAAAATAGAAGATGAAAGGTAGTCAGACACCTCGGACCTCCACAGTCATAATAATTTGTGTTTTTTGACAAGTTTATGTAACAAGACTATGATCTCAATTATATCTCTTTATATCCTTGCAGTCATTCCTCGGCCAAGATATCACGTTTGCTCAGTCTTTGTTCTTTGCTACCAAGTATCCCACCAAGACAGTGAGAGAAGGGCTCCTAGTCGACTTCCTCAGGCACATCTTCCAGACCTGTACAGTACGTATCATGAGATATAATAATAATAATATTCCGCATTTATATAGCGCCGTCTATCTAGAAATATTCTAGTCCGAGGCGCATTATTATTATTATCACCCCGGCTTTAGCTCGAGCTGCCTCTCAGCACTCATGCATTCAAGGAATTAATCCTGCCGGGTACCCATTCACCTCACCTGGGTCGAGTGCAGCACAGTGTGGATGAATTTCTTGCTGAAGGAAATTACGCCATGGCTGGGATTCGAACCCACGACCCTCTGTTTCAAAGTCAGAAGACTTATCCACTGGGCCACAGCTCCACAACTGGCATTACTATATACAAATATACCTGGGGGCCATTTCATAAAGCTGTTCGTAAGTTAAGAGCGACTTTAAGAACAACTGGTGATCCTTTCTTACCCGCTATATTATCACTAGAAAGGATCACCAGTCGTTCTTAAAGTCACTCTTAACTTACAAACAGCTTTATGAAATATAATAATTTCCAGTTCAAAGTACTTTTATTTATGAGTTTTAAAATACTATTCTTAAACTATAGATATGATTTGTTGTGACCCAGTGGATTAGTCTCCCTGAAACAGGGTCGTTGGTTCAAATCTCAGCCGTGGCATAATTTCCTTCGGCAAGAAATTTATTCACATTGTGCTGCACTTGACCCAGGTGAGGTGAATGGGTACCCCATAGGATTCATTCCTTGAACACTGAACACCTAATGATACGGTGGCTCAACTACAGCTGGGGTAATAATATGATACCAAGTATCAAAGCGCAGTTGAGTATATGCACTTAGTAACTGCGCTACAGAATTTGGCCAGAATTGGAAATTAGAAATTACAATATATATCACACCTATCTGTATTTCATGCACCTCATTAGAGCTGTCTGTTGTCATCTTTCCTATCATTACCAAGTAGTATTAGAAAACAACAATGTTCTACATTTTATAATTGCCTCACTACCCTTTTTTCCATGTGGTTCTTAGTAAGATGGCACAAAGGAGTGCAGCTAAGTAGACTATATAATCTCAATGCCTATGTGATTGTTCTCTATACTTAATGATTAGTGATGGTTTTATATTGTGATTCATTTTTGTATTCATGATGAATTAAACTCTTTGTGTGTTCTTTTGTAGAATCTTTGTGAAGGAGGAGGAGAGAAAGGATCAGCACCTCATACACTCATCTTGATCTTATCAAGACTCCTAGTCGACTTTGAAACAACTCATATCATACAACTGGTAAATATTGAATATATATTTGTTTTAAGTCAGCACCTCATACACTCATCTTGATCTTTTCCAGACTTTTAGTAGACTTTGAAACAACTCATATCATAGAATTGGTAAATATGAAATATATATTTGATTTAAATCAGCACCTCATACACCCCTCTTGATCTTATCCAGACTTCTAGTATACTTTGAAACAACTCATTCTTTACAACTTGTAAATATAGTTTTAAGAAGAAAAATTAGCTGTCCATGCACATCTTGATCTTATCCAGACTTTGAGTAGACTATGAAACAGCCTGCATCTTGCAAGTGGTAAATTTATTTATCTAATAAAAGAATAAAAGTAGCACCTCATACCCTTATCCTAATTTTATTAAGACATAATAGACTTTGAAACAACTCGCATCATCCAACTGGTAAATAGGACGAAAAAATAAATTAGCACCCCATTTTCTCATCCCAATCCTATGTGACTTTCTTGTAGATTTTTTAACAACTCATGTACAGCTTGTGAGTGTGATTTTTTATGAGCACCTTGTACACACATCCTTATCAAATCCAGACTTTTAGTAGACTCTTGAAACAACTGACATCATTTTGATGGTAAATATTAAATTAAACTCATATAGCTTGTTAGTATGAAAATTGTATGTTTTATTTAGCACGCTGTTCACTCATCCTGATCTTATCATAAGGTTCATGAGGTAGTTTTATTGTCCAAATTAATAAATAAATGGAAATATGCATTTGTACGTGGTATTGAACATACAAAACATGACAGAAAATGAACATATTTACAATAAGTCAAACACTGACATAACACATACGAATAAACACGTGCATAGGATTTAAGTAGGTTTTGAAACAACTAACATCATATGACCGGTATCAACCATTTATTTTGACCAGCTTGGTACTTGCAATGCTCAGTTCTTGATCGAAGATAGTCGAGGCCTGACCCAGACATCGACCCTCTGCTCGGAAGCCAAAGATTCTGCCCAGCTGCTTCTCAACCACTACGTGCAGTCACAGGGCCTGCAGATATCCCAAGTGAGTACATCTAACAGTAGTGAACATCTTTCATTCTCTCCAGACGTAGAATGACTAAAGCCTGCCTCACACCATGCAAATCACTGTAATTTGATTTTGGAAAGAAATGTGTTTAATACTATATTTGCAAGGTAAATTTCATTTCATTTATTTCGTGAATTGCTGTTAGGAATAGGAATATTGATATTGCAGAGTGATATGGCCTGTCTAGTTCGAGACGTTCGAGAGTGATGTTACACTGATTGCATCTGGCCTCCAACTGGTTTCGGAATTTTTTTTTTCTCTGTAATTTTGAATACTAAGAAATCAATTCCAAATGCAGTCAATCTTGCAATAATGTAAGGCATGCTGAATGTCAGTGGATTGTCACGTTCAATTTTAGTCACAAATGGAGAGTGTATTCATCTGACAACTCCATGCAATTTAACAGTTACGATGGACCCTCATGATAATAATAATAATGATGATAATGATAACAAAAATAATAATAAAAATATTAATAATAATAATAATTATGATTATAATTATAATAATGATAATAATAGTGATAATTGATAATTATAATAATAATTAATGATAATAATTATTGATAACAATAATAACAATAATAGTAATGATAATTACTTTTTGCCAGAGGTTACAAAGCACAACTATTATTACCCTGGGCTAGATTTGAGCTACCACTTTACCAGTGATGTTCTCTGCTTATTGAATTCAATGAATTGAAGGAATTGATCATGCTTGACATAGATATATAGTTGATTGTACCATTAAGTTGTGATATGCAAACCGAAGAGCAATTGCATATCTGCCAACTTTCTCTAATTGATAGCACGCTCCCAAATTTTGGGTAAAGAAGAAAGGCATAGTGTCATTATTTTTTTTTGGGGGGGGGCAAAATTTGTATGTTTTCCCTTTTGTCTAGTTTTTCTGGGTTTTAGGGTTGGTAGGTATAGAAGTGTCGTTATTTTTTTTTAATTCCCTATACTTCACTTTTACATGTAAGTATACATTTATATTTTCATTTATATGGTAGTTTCAATGTATATTTTTAAAAAATGAACATTATTTATCAGTTCAGATTGGGAAATTGCCAGGCAAGATGCAAAAAATTGCTGCATATACTGTGAAAAGGCCTATCATGCATTTTGAATCTATTGGGCATAGTGGCCTGTGCCTGTAATCCAAGCTACTGGGGGAAGTTACAAATTGATGCAGAGGTTAGAGCTTCGAGCCCTTGTCATGTCTTTCGGATGGTGATGTTAAAGGCCGGTCCCAGTCGTAATTAATCATATCTGATTGATACACGTCTTCAAAAAATGAATACACCGATATATATTTGCAGTGCATTTGCTCCTGCGACAGCTGCTCCGGTCTTAATATCTCAGAAGGCATAAGATTACAGTTAGGATTGTTATATAGTTGTTGGTTCAGAATAATGTAAAGAGTAGGATTAGGGTTTATTCAGTTTTGGAGGTTAGGTTTTATGTTTGGCTTAACATGCACATTTTCAATCGGAGCAATTGTCACCAGAGCAAATGTCATGGAACCACCTCACGAACATGCTTGGGTGTGAAATTGTTTACCATTAATAAGTTACTCATGACCTTAGCTTCTGTATTACATGTAAGTGCCAAATATCTTTTAGAAGGTATTTTATGACTATTTTCATTCTGATGTTTATCTTGTCAGATGTTGAGGAAGAGTGTGGACACGAGAGACTGGCTGAACACGATTGAACCCCGCAACGTGAGGGCGGTGATGAAGCGTGTCGTCGAGGACATCACGGCCATCGATAGCAATGTGGGATCGCTGTACGAGGAGGGGACTCGTAAAGCGCACAGCAGCGATTCCAGCAAGAGGACGTACCAGAGTTTTAGTGTATCCAGGCAGCCACGGACGCAGAGGAGTTACACTCCAAGGTAGGAAGAGACTCTGATATTAAAGAGAAATGCCAGAAGTTGCAGTAAACACTGATTTCATGAGAAAGTCTGTAAAACCAGGCTTAATTGTCAGAATATCATCGAGGATCTAGATCTGGTACAGTTACATAAGCTGAACTTTGTAAAATCTTGAAATCTATGCTGAAAAACGTTCACACTGAAGATCACCAACACAGATAGGCACACGTGGGACAGTGTATTATTATTGCTGGAATAAAGACCCGACGGAAGTGACCGAATCCGTGCTTATTTTGCTTATTTCTCAGCAATTACACAATTTCTCCCAGAATCCTTTGGCACATATTTTTTATTCATACAAACCGACACTTGGGTGGTCATTATATTAGATTCTGTAAAAAGTCGTTTTGAGATCGTTACCAAAACTGGAATTTATTTTTTAAGCAGTTGATGACTGAAACTCTGTAATTTCCATAGGCATTGTATAGGGACCAACCTGGTTACAGTAGGCAATGGGTTAACCTGTTGATTACTGAATTGTATTGGCTTATAGGCTTTGTACGGGGATCTCCAGGATCTTATACATGTAGGTTATTAACCAGTCGACTGCTGAATGCTTTGTTCCCCATAGGCTTTGTGCAGGGATCACCTGGTTCCAGTAGGCTATGGCTTATTGACTACTGTCAATAAGCATCGTGGTCTAGTGGTTCTGACTCTCGCCTTTGAAACAGAGGAGCGTGGGTTCGAATCATAGCCATGGCGTATTTTCCTTCAGCAAGAAATTTATCCACACTGTGCTGCACTCGACCCAGGTTAGGGTCGAGTGCAGCACCTGGCAGGAGTAATTCCTTGCATAAACTGAGCGCCGGTGATGGTAGCTCCGAGCCAAAGCCGGGGTAATAATAGCAGCACTTTGTATCCTCTAGCAAAAAGCGCTTTGTAAATCCAGCTATTATTATTATTACTGAATTATGTAGTTCCTATAGGTTTTGTACAGTGAACTTCCAATTCTAATTTCGAGACTTGGATATTAAGTAGTTCATGACTGACACTCTGTAATTCCCATAGGGTTTGTACAGGGAACGTCCAATTCTAGTAGGTAATAGGTTAACCTGGAGACTAATTAGTTCTTAGGATTTGTAAAGGGACCATGCGATCCCCAGGGGCAACAGGATAGTAGGAATTCAACAGTTGAGAATGCGTAGCATATAAGGATGAAAATCCTTTGGATCCAGAAAGGTCACCTGTTTCAGAGAAGTTGACAGGCTGTATGAAATATGCAATATCTTCTTAATATTAAAAAAGTAAAACTATTTTTCATGTTGCCAATCAAATAATCAGAGAAGTTGACAGGCTGTATGTAATATGTAATATCTTCTTAATATTAAAAAGGTACAACTATTTTTCATGTTGCCAATCAAATAATGATGAATAATTGATTAATAGCTAAATGTTTGGTTTTATTTCCACAGCACGACATTTGATACCAGTCTGATGAGCAACATCCAGAAGCTCTTCTCTGAGAGGATAGAAATCTTCAGCAGTGTGGAATTCTCTAAGGTCTCCGTCGTTACTGGCATCATCAAGATTAGCTTGAAGGTAAGGTTGTTGCCTCCCCCCCTCCATCATCATCATCAATGCCCCTCCCCTTCATTTGTATTTTGTATGTGTGTTTTCTATGACATCTTCAGCAGTGTGGAGTGCTCTAGGGTCCCTGTCGTCACTGGCATCATCAAGATTAGCTTGAAGGTATGGTTGTTGCTTTCCCCTCCATCATCATCAGTGCCCCCCCCCCCCCTTTAATGTATTTGATATGGGTTTTTTTCTCTGAAAGCTTCAGCAGTATAAAGTTTGCTAGGATTTTTATGATCACCTGAATCCAGATATGGATGAAGGCAAGTCTTTTTTTTATTGACGTGTGCACAGGAAGTTACCAGTAATGAATGTAGCATTTTCATTTATTTGAAAACAGGATAAAAGAGAATTGTAGATTAAATGCCTTGCTCCAACAGAGTGTATAATGTGTATCTTTGTGTTTTCTTTGCAGACATTCCTTGAGTGTGTCAGACTGAGGACATTTGGAAGATATGGCCTCCAACAGATTCAGGTGGACACCCACTATCTCAACCTCTATTTATGGAGATTTGTATCAGATGAGAAGTAAGTTTGACATTTCTTCGGTTTAGAGTAGTAAAGCCAAAATTGGGCTAAAATTAATGAATGTTTTGATAAAATCAATTTTGTTACAATTTTATCAATCTGCAGAATCTTGAGATTGAGTTTATTTCTTAGTGAGTCAGCATCGTGGTATATGAGTTACCACTCCTGTCTTTCAAATCTGAAGAACGTGAGTTCAATTCCCAGCGTGTGTCCTTTCAGCAAGAAATTTGCCCACATTGTGTTGCACTCTACCCAGGTGAGGTGAATGGGTACCCAGTAGGAAAAAGTTCCTTGAGTGCTTGAGCGCCTGATCAAGGTTGCCATGCTACAGCCGGGGTAATAATATAATCATGTTCAGCAGGGTCTGCTGGGGGAGAGTTTTCGGAACTTAAGTGGCTACCCTGGGTAAAATATGACTTTAATATTACTGGTGGTGGTGGTGTTACCTCACCCCTTTTTTGTAACCCAGGTTTTGACAAAATTGTAAAGAGCCAGTTACAATCTGTTTGTATGCACAATAATCATATCAATGATATCTGAGGGCGTCTGAAGAGAGAATATATTGTTAGTATGATAAAGTTATTTCCAAATTTTTTCTTATATTTTAGATTGGTACACTTTTTGTTGGATGAGATCGTAGGCAGTGCTGTTCACAGATGTCTAGATGCAACTCTTATGGAATCGAGTGTAAGTTAACAATTACTTTGAAAATGGTGAAATTAGTTTAGTGAATTCAGTCATTTGCTTTGTTAATCAAACGTAAATTGCTGATCAGTTATTCATTTAAAACTTTTGAGTGTCATGACCTTTTCAATTATTCAAAATGTCATTTGAATTATATTGTGCTTTGTGTATTTACTAATGTTTTTTTTTTGGTTTTTTGGGGGGGGTTGGTTTTTGGGTGGATGGGGGTAGCCAGGTACAGATTTTGATACATCAAACAATAAGGGTCAAAATACAGCTGTTCTTCAATACAGTGAAAACTTTCCCAATATTTCTCTCAAATTGAACTCATTTACAAGATCGTTAGTTTCATGTCTTCTCAATGATGGTGGTTCAGTATGTACACCGTTCATTATAAGAGCCAGTAAAATTCTGTACAATCTATTTAACAGTCACTGCTTCAGTTAATTAATGGTATAATTCATAATTAGCAAAATATTAATGCTGATACTTGTCTATTTTTTCTTCCAACAGATCGTGGAAGTGATATGCGAACGAGGATGAAATCGTCAATGCGTGCAATCAAGACTGGTCATTTATATAGTCTATCAGGATATCATTTTGGGACAGACAGCTATATGTTCGTATTCAAATAATGTTTCAATATATGATAATTGTTTCGTATTTCTTTGGCCAACTGTATGGTAGCAAGATGTAATATAGAATTTGATATATTTATCTTTTTTATCGTCATGGTGATCCTGAGTTACAAAATTTTTCAAGATGTCCGATGACAAGATATGTTATGTCTCTCTTTAGAGAGTGAATGAGACTATAATATGGAAGAGAATGTTGGTACATGCTTATGGTCTTATTGTGTTAATGTTATCTGTGATGTAATTCTGATTGTTTTTCTACAAGCGAAGAACTGTTATAGCTATATATGGCTGTTCATGTTTTATAGGCATATTGTTATCAATTTAAATACAGTGCACAGTGGCGCTAAAAAGTTGGAGAACCCTACCAGGAAATGAACATATTTCAAGTGCTCAAGTTCTGCCATGTTTTAGATATTTCTTTGTGAAGTCAGGGGACCGTTTCATCAACATTTTTGTCTGACAAGTTGTCAGATCTGACATCTTTCCTTGATTCTGATTGGCTGAGAGGCACTGTTACTATAGTAACTGTCAGATAAAATGGGACTTGTCGGATAAAACGTCCGACAAGTCCTTTCATGAAACGCTCCCCAGGTGATAAAATATTGCATTTATAAATTTTGTTTCTCTGGCTTTGCCTGACATTGAAGTGTTGTTGTCTACATTCAACACTCGGCATGAATGATTGCATTTTCTGGTAGGGTACACTAACTCTTTAGCACCACTCTATATATGACTTAATTTGCTGGCGAAGATTTGGGAAGATATCTATTCACGTGATACAAGATCTCTGATGACTACAAAGTCCAATTTTCAAGATATTTACTATATCTATAATAATAATAATTAATAATAATTTTCATTTATATCGCGCTTTATCAATCTACTACTGCTCAAATCGCTTCACAATTATTATTACCCTGTCACTGGATTCATAGCATTCCAAGCAGCCTGTTAGGCGCAAACTTGCTAAACCAACCAAAATGACGGTTGTTTCCTACCTGTACCCAATTAGGACCTGGGTTAGAGTGGCATTGTGTGGATTGACGCCTTGTCAAAGAGCGCTTGGCCATGGTGGAATTTGAACACACGACCCTCTGATTACAAGGCGAGAGTCAGAACCACTACACCATGGCGCTTCCACTATCTGCTATTTCTTCTTGATGCGTTGCCTCCATGCATTCCATTTTCTTGCATGAACTTACCATGTTTCAAGTATTCAAATTTCAAATATTTTTTTTACACAATAATAGATTTAATTTTAGTTACCAGTACTAATTCTAATACAGTATGTCATTAAGGTTTTCTTCAACAGAGTAATTTCAGTGATATGAAAAGGGTGGTTGAAAATTGATACAATTATTGTATTTGTGTATGCACAGCCTAGAATCTTTTTATGCTTTTCTAAATCGTTGCCATCCCTTTGATATTGATAAAAAATGGTATTGTCAGAAAATTCATAAATAATATTTTGTCTGATAACTTAAATTTCCATTTACCATGGAAACATTTCTTTACATAAAAAAGAAAACTGTTCAATCTATTGTATTGTGAATTTAATGATTAGTTTTAGTTTATAATACCTTCTCTCCATCGGTAACATGCATGGGGGCTTGAGTTTCAGGTTCAAAATGTAAACAAACACAAAAACTGTCAAAACAGTCCTGGTCCCATAGAAAATTTTGAAAGAACTAGCTCAATATACTGTAATGTGCTTTTTTTCCTAGATATGAACCGGATTGAATATTATATCATGCCTGTAAATTTCAATCTGATCTTTGTTATAATTTCCCAACTGAATGGAAGAATGATTATTTTTTCATTTGTCTAAGCGAGTAAATTATAGAATTCTTCAAAAAAATCATTAAAATGAATGAACTATATTTAACAATTTATCATGTATATGCAGATAGTATAATAAATGAAAGGAGTAAAATGTGTTACAGAGAGAATGTCTTTGATGTGCTTGACTTAACCTATTGAATAATGAATTGTGTAATTCACACTTGCTATGTAAATGAAGCACCCATTTCAAGCTCCCCAGCATTTCCTCAATGCACCACACAGAGAGGCGCGAGTGTCATGATCAGAGCTTTTTATCAGGGTTTTCTGTTGATTTTGAATGTTGGAATCTGTGCGAAACCAGTATGAGGTGTTCGGCCTTGAGCCCGTATGTACCAGTCGACAGTGGGTCATTTCATAATCGGTGTTGACTGGTGTCACTGTAGGGGCAAGGGCTGATTACTTCATCAATCATAGCACTAGTATGAGGTGTTCGGCCTTGTGCCAGTATGTACCAGTCGACAGTGGGTCATTTCATAATCGGTGTTGACTGGTGTCATTGTAGGGGCTAGGGCTGATTACTTCATCAATCATAGCACTGAACTCGAAAAGAAGCTCTTGCTGGGATTGGCATAATTTGGTGTTAACATGAGATTGGGATGCTTTAAGTGTGGTGTTAACAGATGTTGGTGTAGGGCTTATTATTATGGCAAAGAACTTTTTTATGTTATTGCTAGGAATAGCATAAATTTGAGGTTAAAATGAGAATTAATTGCTTACAAGTTTGGTGCTGGCAGTTTGGTGTAGGACTGATTATTACACCACTCAGAATGACATCATTGAACTTGAAAAGAAGCTATTTATAGGACTTACATTACTGGGTGTTAACATGAGAATTGATTTTATGATTTTGATTGTTGGAATCTGTGTCAAACCAGTCAAAGAGTTTGGCCTTATGACAGGATGTACCGGTCGACAGTGGGGCATTTCAAATTTGGTGTTGACTGGTGTCGATATAGGGCTGATTATTGCACCAACCACAGCACTGAACTTGAAAAGGAGCTTCTCCTGGAACTTGCATTTGGTGTTAATATGAGAATGGAGAGCTTCCAAGTTTTATGTTGACAGCTGGTGTCGATGTAGGGCTAATGACTCTTTAAACGCTGTTGCTATGACTAGCATGAATTTGAGGGATTTAGTTACGTAAATTTGACCCTCTACATGCATCTTTGAAATGAGTTACTAAATGTTGCTGAAGTTCGTTGGAAGAGAGCGACACTCATCCAATACCCATATATATTTACGATTACCAAACGTCACTTTTGTTGGTCATGAGTTTTCTGGCAGAAGAGTCGTTTTGATACCAGGAACAGGGAATTAGTTTCCAGAATCTGTACATCCTGTTCCAACGAATCCTTCATACAATATATCTGACACCTAGATAGATCCTTGTGATTTGATTGGTTGTTTGATATCGTTCATTCAGCCCATTTTGCAATGACGTCATCAACCGTGCAATTTTGGATCCATTCATCATGCAAGTTTGGATCCATACGATTTTGTCCATTGCACGCGTGCACCGAGGCTGCAGGCACCAGCTGCGCATGTTGTAATGACGTAACAATCAACAGACCAAACTTGAACTGCATGAGAGCATGTTTTGCATCAAAATTCATAAATTTCATATGAAAAAAGAAATCAATTTTTAGGTGTCATATAAACCAAATAATGAATGTTCCTTCATTCGTGCCATGGACAGAATACTTCATTCGGTGAAAGATGAAATGGATCTTTTCATCTTTCACCGAATGAAGTATTTTGTCCATTCATGGACCTATTCCGTAATAGGTCCATAGTCAATTGCACTCATAAACATTCTTTATTTGTATACCACATGATACCATTTTTTATTCTTGATGTGTGCTAATGTTAATACCTTAAAACTTGTCCGGTGGTGAAAAGGGGGTGTGTTTTCTGTGGGATTTTTCTTCATATGGATGATGTGCACATGCCAATGAGACATTAGACCACCACCCCTCCCCCAACACAAGAGAGAGAGAAAGAGATGGTGAAAAGGGAGGCAGGGACAACAAAGAAGATAAGGAGGGAGTGGAAGGGATATTATGAAGAAAGAGTCTGGTATCAGTGAATTTTGATTGTTATTATTGTTATTACTTTGATTGTTGTTATTTTGAAAACTACTACAGTATAAAATCATTATCCACACAAATCACCATTTATATAATGATAAAATACTACGCTCCTTGACCCTAAATGACATTTGACCTTGATCATGTGACCCAAGACTTGTCAGTAATACTTGATTACCCCTATTTCCACGATTCATAAAATATATCCATAAACTTTGAAAGTTATGATAGTAATTTCATAATAACTTCCATAATGGCCAAAGTTTATTGACCTTTATGGCCTTTGACCTTTATCATGTGACCTGAAACTCTGACAAGATATTCAGTAATACTTGATTAACCTTATGTCCAAGTTTCATCAACTGGGTCAATATACTTTCTAAGTCACGCTGTTGCATTCAAAAACTTAACCTTAAGGCATGGTCACACCGCCCGAACGTTGTTGGAGCGGATAGAAAAAAATCATCACCGCTCGCTCTCGTTCCCCATTTTCGATTTCGATTGTTTTATTTTGTTTTCGATTTTTGTTTTTTACTATTTCCCCCAATTTTGTGATCGAAATTCGACCCCCTCTTTCCCTACCGCTCCACGACCGCTCCAACAACGCTCGGGCGGTGTGACCGGGCCTTTAGATTTGATGTTGACGCCGCGTCGGAAAATAGGCCCTTATAGTCTCACTCTGCTATGCAGGTAAGACAAAAACAGTATAAAATAAATCATATGGAAATTAGATGTCTACTAAAAGTAAAGCTAGTACAGTATGAAGCCCCCTTCATAATTATGTGGGGGTATTTTATCTAATTTCTTATTAGGATCCCAAATGATGTATTATAAGTGATGGTATTACCTATTACGAAATGAAAATATAGAGATAGTAATGGTGTCCTGTAACGTACAAACCCATCGGAAAGTGATTAAATATCTGGAAACAATTATATGAATAAGAGAAACAATATTACAGTCATAATCTTAGTAATGATGATAAGTAAGGATTCAATTCAACAAATTTATATTCACAATCTCAATCCCATAAATTTAGTACGACTGATTATTTGCAATTTTCAGCATTGCTAGTTGCATCGAATCTCCTTGTAATTTATAATACCTCTTCCATTCTACCTTGGTCAATTCGGTATATCCTCCCATTGTTAGGTCACAGATCACGTGGGCCTACTAAAAACAGTACCTGTATATTTTCTGATCACGGAAACAAGGAAAGTGGATATCTACAACTTACTAATAAATATTCATACATTCTTAACGACAGATGTTTTTTCTTTGTGTATATACGACTTTTACAGATGGCGATTAATAACGGCGGTTTATAATGGTATCATGGATTCTGTTTCAGTTGGTTTCTGTATTAGTGATTCGTTCACTTCCATTGCTTTAAATCTGTATTACTATTGCACAGGATTTTTATTTGAGTAAATACAAATGTATACCCAGTTGTTGTGTGTCCGGACGATCAATTTTAGGAAGTCATTTTTACAGGCAAAGTTTCAAAATAGAAGATGATTACAACTATTGAATTCATATTTTTAGGGTAATCCAAAGACAAACAGAAGGCTTCAAAAATATAAAGTGTCCGGACACCCGACCCCCCATCCTATGACATTTAACCTTCGATTTTTTTTTTTAGTTCAGTGTTACTCATGGACCCATTTATTACAAATTACTGATAGATGATTATTGACACTAATCCCGGCTTTCCATGTTTATGAAATTCGTATAGGCCTCATATAATGGTTGCTCATCTTTTCGTGGATACACTCTAAATAACAGAGATTTAAAAAAATATAAGGTGGATTGTAGTTATGGCACAATCGAATTCTAAATATTTAAATGTTAAAATGCAATCAATTCAAATCCCCCAAGATTTAGACATTATTTTGGGATTGAGACTAAATTCAGACTTCGATTGTTCCCTAACTATGTTAAATCCATGCAATTTGGAGTGTAAACTCATATGGCCCGTATTCTGAAGTCGGGTTTAACTTAGACTCGGGTTTAAAGTATGGCGAGCCAATTGTCACATAAATCACTAATAGTAGAGACATCATACTTCAGCTCATTTGGCTCTTAAATCATTCATAATTGTCTAGGAAGTATAAAAAAATTATTGGCTTCACCATCGATGAATCAGGAAAGAGCACAGTAAACATAAGAAACATACAACTTAATAACAAATTTGATACGTTCGGCTACCCATACTTAAACCACAACTTTGAAGCTGAGTTTAACTTAAACCTGACTTCAGAATACGGGCCTTAGTTTCAGGATCAAAATTGGTCAAATGTAAATACGCTCAGATGGGGTCAGTTCAGGGGCCCGTTTTAACAAATAGCTAAAACTATTGTAAACTTTTCAATTATAGAGACTACCATGGTAACAGGGATCAGGAACCGATCATAATCAAGCTTGACCATGGTGACTTTTTATGGAATAGCCCCTTGTTCCAGAAACAGGCACGTTGGACCCTTTTCCGGGTCATATTTGACTCGGAACGGGTCAATCTGAGCCAGGGATGATCGTTAATGCAATATCTAAAAATGCCTCTGAATGAGACCTGCTAGATTTTGTTTTTGACTCCAACTTATTAAGAGCGTACAAATAATGGACGTAAGCGCGTGCATGCAGGGCCGAACAATGAACGATGTGCGAGAAGAGCCATTGAATATACCGCACCGAGGTCCGCAGGACCGAGAGCGGTATATCCATTTGGCGAGACGAGCACAGAAGTCATTATTTAGGTCCTCTATGCACAAGAATGCGTGCATTGTTTGTTTTATACACCCCCCCCCCATGTTACTGAGTTGCCCCAAATGCTATATTTTATCTACATTCCAGACCTCGTACTATTCCGCACTCTGACGTCAGAATGCGGGATAGTACTTTTGGTATGACGTCAGAGTGCAGGATAGTGCGTTTTGGATGCAATAGTGCGATTCTCTGAATATCATGTGATCCGATCTGGACCAATCATATTACAGAACATTCTTGGGAGTTGAATAAAACAAAACTCTGCATTCTGGTTCCTTAAAAAATAAAAACTTGTTATAATATCAAATTTTTGATTGTTTCTAGCTACTGAAATCTTTTGGTTTGATTGGCTTACATGGCTGAGGCCAGTGTGAACTTGTTATAGACACTGTGCATTTGTTATTTAAACAAGTCTTAATGAAACATGAAACAGTACAGGTAGGTTTACCTTTAACATCGGTCAGCCAATTAAATATCAGAATTTTTGGTGCCTTTTTACCCTACTTATCTTCCGTTTTACTTCGTATCTATCATCTGTTCATTCTTGCATTTGCTGTTTACACTTTCAATAATTTGTAAAATACTATATTTGTTGGAAAAAAATTGATTCAAAGAATCTAAAGTAGATGCCTAAAGGATGATGAATTTGTAATCTTCAAATCAAAAAAGTGAAATAGGGCCTAATGTCGTTTCCGTATAACAGAAAGTAAAATAAAAATTAACATATTATTTTACTCTAGTTCCTCATAATATTACCTCATTATGGCCGCTTTCTCTACGCCAACGCTGGAAATTGAATACTATACACCGACATTTTAAAAAAGTCAACCACTTTCGTTACCATTCTTAAATGTAATTTTAGATCTATAATCTACAAAAGTGACGTTTATTTAGCGATGAATAGGCCTATTTGTCGTAATAAATTAAGATTCGTCAATAAATTATCATTACAAGGGCTTACTGTGTATATTGAAACATAGAACTCTTTTTGGCCTATTGCCTATACCAGCTATGAACGATAGGGTTACAATATTCCCCGGGTTTCGCGAATTGGCTGGTAGTATTTTGTGCTTTATATCCATCTATTTCCACGTTTCCTTGTTCTCTCATATCACAGATGTTATACATCTATAGTTCGAAGAGGAAAGGGATTTGATTTTGATTTATACTGTTTCTGTAGATTATGATTATAAAATGATTTACGTTTACACGCAGCAACATGGCCAATAAAAGAATACTTTAACAAGGCGCTAATCGGGGCGCTAATAGCCTATGATTGTATTTGAATCATTATACAAACGAACAGCCGTCATGCCGCCCTAGAAAACTGCGAAGTTATGTCTAGCAAACGTTAGTATATAATTTGTTTAATATACATGGTAAAAAATGTAATTCCTTTGTATTTGGTGACGTGATGACCCAAGGTGTGATAGGAACCCATGACCTGTTCGCCAAAAATGAGAGCTCTCCCTGTATACTGGATGAGTTGACATCGGTTGACATCCACCTGGGTCCCGTAACACAAAGGTTAGCGCTTAATCGTACGCTTGATTTTCACGATTGATTGTACATTGTAGTCAACGGAATCAATCGTAGAAAAATGTTCTACGATCATTGCTAAGCTTTGTGTTACAGGCCCCTGGTCCCTGTAACATATACAGTACACTGCAAAATCTCTGGTGTTGATTTATCACCAGCCCGGAATCTATATAAATCATGTCCACACCAGAGAAGTGTTAAACGACACCAGTTTCGTTCTGGTCTAACACCAGATAGGTGTTTATTTAAGACCAATTAGTATTAAAACAGCATTGGTTTGATTCCAAACTGGTGTTGTTACAATACTTCTCTAGTGTGGACATAGTACAGATTCCGGGCTGGTGTTAAATCAACACCGGAGTTTTTGCAGTGTATAAAGAAAACACTGTTTTCATTTTAATACAACGCTGTCTACTATTTATGAAACTTACAGTAGTTATTTGAACAGTTTAAACAACCGTTCAATATCTTAAACAACAAAATCAATTTTTTTTTTGTATTTCATTCTCAATAAATCAAGCATGGTTGTTTAAACCACATCTATAATGTCTATATATTATATACTGTAATGTTCATATGATAAAGAACGTTGTATACAATTTTTAAACAACGTTTTTACTGTGTAAAGGTGAAATAGATTTTTCAATTAATTATTGCAACTGCAAGTCTGGGTAAACTATATATAAGCAAACAATACAATCAAATATACTTCTGATTGTGTATCTTCGTGGCGTGGTTCGCCTGCGGTATATATGATAAATGACCCGGGGAAGGGCGGGGTCGCACAGATGTTGAGAATGCAAACCCACTCGGGAGGGAGTGGAATATTAATCACGATGATAAATATTTTTGTGCAATTGTGGCTGTATAGTTCAAGAGATAATTATGAACTTGTGAGTAGATTGTGCACAACAGCAAGTGAGAGTGAATTATAGTTGATTTTGTCATGCTGTAGCTCCCTATTGGAGGGGGATTTATGCCGCGATGGTAACACTCAGTACATAGCCCATTTTGGCATATTAAATAGAAACAGGGTAAATAATAATAACGGTGTTCATAGTGATCAATATAATCATATTGCACTTGTAACCAATGTGTCGGTGAATACGTGTCCGACCAGAAAGATCGGTAAAAATCAGACAAGTCATATTTTCAAACAGAATAGTGTTTACTATAGTCACTACTAATATTAGTAATTATAGATATAGTAATGAAAGTGATCATAATGATATTAGCTGTCGATGTCAACATCATCATCAATTTGTCACCTTGCTAATACCAGCATTTCAATTCAATTCCAGCATGTTCTCCTCATTCGCAGTTTAAAAAACTTGCCTAAGTATATATATATACAAAACTAAAAACAATATTTAGCGGTTTACATTCAACATGTTCAACATAAACGAAACAGTATTTTTTTAATGTACATAAAAATGATCAAAAAAGGTTGTTCCAATTACAGTTTCATCGGAGCATTCATAAAGATGAATTAAAAATACAATAACTGAATTCATAACAATCCCTTTACGTGGAGAAAAAATACATTTCGGAATTGAAATAAGTCAACTCTTAATTCGTATATAATATCAGCAAATCCACATTATATCTAATGCTATATTAACTACTTATAAATATGATTCCTGATACTGATAATTAGGTTTGATAATTATTCAATGGCATTTAACACAGTTGAATGTCTTTAAAAACTAGCATATCATCACTTCCCCTGCTCATACTACTTATCAGTAGAAGATGTGAAGTTAGCGATAAAACCTCGAAAACCTCGCTCGATATTCTATGATCAATGCTGTTATTTTCAAAGACGTAGTCGTCATCGGTAGTCCTCAAAGTTGGCTGTTCTCGAAGCTTCTGCGATGAATTAGACTTGTTCCGTGTTAAGCACCAGTGCAACAGGTCTGAGAAGCTATAGACTAGCTTTACTCCTTTCCAGTTAGTAACCTACGGCACTAGTACTTAGAATAGAACGAAGTCACGTGATCTGCAACATCCGGGGCGTTGTAGGCTGAACTGTAATTATATTTCCGGTTTACCTCGGGATTTTCTTTGTCGTTGTTTTCTTAACAGAATCAGAAGCCGACACAAAACTTTAGGAACCATTATGGATATGAATATTTTTTATTGCAGTTCATGTGGCCATTAGTAAAAAAAGAATGTTTCATGTCTCTTCATAACTATGTTGTAGGCCTAACTTGAAACGTAATAGTGTTGAATTAAAATGAATTAGCCAAAAGAATAAAAATGGTGTGTATATGAAATCTTAATATATTGATGAAAATAACAGCTTATTTAACATAAGTCTCTCTTCGATCTTAATACATATATCTTGCAATTTACAAGATAACAAAAATTAATCATTGAACATCCTTTGCTTAACATGGATTAAAAGGGGAACACATGTATAAACATCTTATTCAAGCCATGCCACTTTTCACTATTCAAATTTGAAGGAAAAAAGTCATTCGGCTCTCTTGCATGAGCGGTACATAAAACATATTTTGATCACGGGGATAAAAATCTATGCCCTGCATTTTCTCGAAGATACTTTTTTTTTAAATCATGTATCAAAAACTGAATAGGCCTATAGTGAATGTTTTGAATGACTGGGAAGTCGGTTCGGAGATCTATATTGTTTTCCACAGCAAAACTGGATGGCCCGTATTCTGAAGTCGGTTTTAACTTAGACCATGGTCTAACTCTGTGCTAAAATTATGGGAAGCCAAACATTTCAATGTTTACAGTGAATGCTTCTTACCGGTATGTTTACTGTGCTCTGTACTAATTCTTTAATGGTGAAGACAACTGTCATACTTATCATTCCCAGACTATTAATGTTTTTGGAGTCGAATGAGCTGATACATTGAACGCTACTGTTAGAGATTTATGTAACAACTGGCTTTCCATAGTTAAACCACAACTTGAAACCAGGGTTTAAATCAAACCCGACTTCAGAATACGGGCCGATGAGTCCAGCCTGCAAGGATATTCAAATAATCAGTTAACCGCAAATTTTCTCAAACTGATCAGAATATTTGGTTGTAACCGATTTGGGGATCGGAGTTTTTTTTTTCTTCTTCTTTTTCTTCAGTGCTCACCTCAAGCAAAATTAAAACATTATTTATTGCTTCAAGATTGTTAATCTTCATAATAGAGTATGGCATGATTTTGTGATTTTTGCTGGTTGATGTTATCCACTGGGGTAATGCTAAGAAATGCAGCACCGATCCCTTTGAAAACTTGTGGCATATAACATGTACTTGAGAAAATAACAGTAGGCCTATTGGATATTTTCCTTTCATCTACTGTTCATAGGTTGTATTTTATCCATCGATATCGTTGGTTTAAGAGCAATAGAAATCTATTTCATTAACTTAAACTGAAATATGAAAACGTTCAATCCGAAATCGCAAATATCTATATTGAATTATTTCAATCTGACATCGGGAATATTGTACCGTTAATCGGTTAAATATCCTTTACGCGAGTGGAAGAATCCGAGCGTTGATATTCCAATCGTTGCCAATTTAAGTAGTCGTGTACAGGTAACCCTTTTAAAATCAGTACCTGCGGCACTACTACTTAGATTGACAACGTAGACAGAAGATGATGACGTGCTCTTGCGAAATCTGAGACGATCCGACTTTCAAAATAATTTGATAAGTAGTTGTAGAGACCGAGGAGAGGGATTCATGAGGATTTATTTTAAAAAAAAATCATGTTACACTGCAAAAACTCCGGTGTTGATTTAACACCAGCCCGGAATCTATATATTTTCACACCAGAGAAGTTTTAAAAAACAGTTTCGTTTTGGTCTAACACCAGAAAGGTGTTTTATACAACACCAATTAGTATTAAAACAGCATCGGTTTGATTCTAAACTGGTGTTGTTTCAATACGTCTCTAGTGTGGACATATATTCTGGGCTGGTGTTAAATCAACACCCGAGCTTTTGCAGTATACCTTCAATACAATATAATATTTGTTTTCATTTTTGGAGCTAAATTAGTTCAGAAATTAAAAAAAAAGAATCCCTGAAATCACCATTGCTGTAACATCGAAGGCCTACATTATATTATGCCATTTCCATTAATTTGATGGATACGTTCTTACCTTAATTACAAAAAACACACTTTGTAAAAAATAAAAGTCCTGCACCCAAACTCTGGAATAGTCTCCCTTCCTCAATAAGAAATGCATCCTCTGTCAACTTATTTAAAACCAAACTGAAATCCCACCTCTTTCAAGATAGTTTTTAATAAGAAGTCACTTTTTCATGTTTTTGATTATGTATTTTGTAGAAATAATTAATCTTTACTTATTTTTCTTCGATTAATTTAGTGAACTAAATTTTTGCGTATCCTGTTAATAATTGTTTTTCTGCTTATCTGTTATGTATTGTAATGCGCAGTTGAGTATATCCAAATAGAAATTGCGCAATATAAATTTACAATTATTATTATTATTAATAGATAACATTATTTCATTTGTAACACAATAATAAATTCAAAGGAAAATCAAGAGAAAATAAAAACTTTGAAGAAATCAGACGCGCAAAGATTCAGAAAAATCTTTAAATTGCAGTAAAATGTAACTCTTACAGTAAAACATTTAAGAAAAAATCGAAATCTTCTAAATTTTCTAAATGAATCAGACAGAATAGTATCCTATTTCCCAAGTCACATGGTGGTATGAGTTTACCAATAACACAAATAATGAACAATGTATTAATGATCGCAACTTTCTGTTTGTTTATTACATACATACACAGAAGTTGGCTTAATGCAAGTTATTGGCGACGTTCCCGTACGTATAAAGCTTAAAGTCACGTGACGTAGTGATATGCACCAATAAGGAGCTTATAGGGTGGAAAGGTTATGTTCACGTTGTATTTGAGAAACTGAAGCAAAAGTTTTTTCTCCTTTTCAACCCCCTGATCCTCATCTATTTTAACCAACCTATCTATTGAATTTACATACTTACTAGTATCCTTTGTCTACTAGTCTTTCTATTTCATGTTGTTATATAATTTAGTTTACGGAGAAAACATTTCGTACTATACACACTTAAACTCTTGGGCAATATACTGTCCACTGTGTTGGGTAATGTATGTTGGTAAATATATATTCTGGGCAATTATTAGCCAATTGAGCAAAATTAGCCAATTGTAAGTTTTTATTACCCGATTTGGACAGATTTAAACCAATAGTTGTGTGGACAGCATTTGCCGAATGATGGTTAAAAAGTATGCCTTTTTACCAACCTTTTTAAGAGTGTATACGATCTGAAATTTGTATTAATAAAATTACCTCTCCTTGATTTATGTGAAGCTCAGTTTCCTTGACAATAATGTTTTCGAACGTCAAGTCCCCACACCCAAATACCGAGATAATTCAGATCGCAAAATTCAAATTTTTTAAAAATCCGATATGAAAGAAAAGCATTAGCAATCTTAAAGTTTTGCTTAATTCTAAAAGTCGTTATTATGCGTGCATAATATTATAGTATGCAAATGGGAAGGTCGATCATGTGACTTACCCACTGTTTATTTCTTATTGTAACAAAATGAAAGTCAATTATTTAATGTTTTATGGTTTGATACTAAATGAGTACTTGATTGAACCATGATAAGTTTTAATCCGGGTAGCAATAAAAGCGATTCCACATAATCATGAGACGTTGAACCCGACTGTATATAAATTACATGAGAAAAAATGAAATATATAATACAATAATACAAACAAAGGAATAGGAATGTCTCTTCACCGTCTCTTACATTTGCATACTACCAGTGACGAATATATATTTTTTAAATAAAAGTGAATTTGAAATTGTCAGAAATTTCATGTTTTCATGAAGTATTCACCAATTAGTTATTTTTACTCATTTTATTCAAATTAACTTGTCCCTTAGAGTGGTCCTAAAATTGACGAGTCTTTTTAATTAGTCTTATGATCTATTTATGTTTCATTACTGTCATGATTAATAGTAGTAATAATAGAAGTAATAATAATAATAGGCATTTGTACAGCGCCATCTATCTAGAAATATTCTATTCTGGGGCGCGTTGTTATTATTACCCCGGCTTTAGCTCGAGCTTCCTTTCAGCGCTCATGCATTCAAGGAATTAATCCTGCCGGGTACCCATTCACCTCACCTGGGTCGAGTGCAGCACAATGTGGATAAATTTCTTGCTGAATGAAATTACGCCATGGCCGGGATTCGAACCCACGACCCTCTGATTCGAAGTCAGAAGACTTATCCACTGGGCCACAACGCTCCACTATTACAACTAATAGTAGTAGTAGTAGTAGTAGTAGTAGTAGTAGTAGTAGTAGTAGTAGTAGTAGTAGTAGTAGTAGTAGTATAGTAGTAGTAGTAGTAGTAGTAGTAGTAGTAGTAGAAGTAGTAGTAGTAGTAGTAGTAGTAGTAGTAGTAGTAGTAGTAGTAGTAGTAGTAGAAGTAGTAGTAGTAGTAGTAGTAGTAGTAGTAGTAGTAGTAGTAGTAGTAGTAGTAGTAGTAGTAGTTGTAGTAGTAGTAGTAGTAGTAGTAGTAGAAATAGTAGTAGTAGTAGTGGTATTAGTAGTAGTAGTAGTGGTAGTAGTGTAGTAGTAGTAGTAGTAGTAGTAGTAGTAGTAGTAGTAGTAGTAGTAGTTTTAGTAGTAGTAGTAGTAGTAGTAGTAGTAGTAGTAGTAGTAGTAGAAGTAGTAGAAGTAGTAGTAGTAGTAGTAGTAGTAGTAGTAGTAGTAGTAGTAGTAGTAGTAGTAGTAGTTGTAGTAGTAGTAGTAGTAGTAGTAGTAGTAGTAGTAGTAGTAGTAGTAGTAGTAGTAGTAGGTAGTAGAAGTATGATCATCATATACACTATTATTATCTTTAGACCGCTTTGATAATAATGATAAGGATAATTATTTTACTAATAATAATGAATAGTAATCATAAAAATACTACTACTGCTGCTAATAATGACAATAATAATAATAATGATAACAATAATAATAATGATAATAATAATAATAATGATAATAATGATGATGATGATGATGATGATGATGGTGGTGATGATGATGATGATGATGATGATGATAACGAGTAAAATAATAATGATGATAATGACAGCATACGAAATAAAACATGAAAATAAAGGAAAAATCTGTAAATAGAAATGAAAAAAAAAATTAAGGAAAACAGTGACCAAGATGAATAAATGAATATACATGTATATCGATGAATGAATGAGTGAATGATGAATAGGAAAATTGATAGATAAAATGATATATAAATGAATACAGATTATTAATTCTGTGAAAATACATATTTTAAAATAAATTCTCCAAAATCGAGGATTTACTAGTAATATGCATCCCGTGTTGGTTGATCTCCAATATCAATTTTCTGTTCAACTACCTGCAAATTTTTCGCAACGAATCATTGTTGGCTGTGCCAAGACAGCATCGTCATTCCCTTATATTTGTTAAGTACCTAGAAAATGATTTTTTTTTTCTTGCACGCAGGCTCTTTGTTCTCATTCATTCGTATTGAATGTAAAGGACGAATAATAATTGAGGTATGTTGATTTCTCGAAGTTAAGGTCCTACATGTGATTACTAATCAATTTTATTTTATCGTTGATAATTCATGCTCTGTATTAATAATACATATGGAAATTGATTTGCATAATCATTCATTATAAGAAAATTAAAGGGAATTTCATTGTAATCATTTAAGCATGTTTCCGAGTCTTTTAGATTGTTATCAGACGTTAAACGTTTCCGCTGTATTTTTATTTGTTTATTTTTATTTATTTTTTTTTTGTTATTGTTGTTGTTGTTATTGTTGCTGCTGCAATAGGCCATTTTGGAATATATTCTGAAAATCACTCATTAAATATTATCAATTTGAAATAAGTCTACATGGTATAAACAAAAATGGCCAAAAATACATTCCTATTCAACGGTCCTAAATTCTGGAACTCACTCGCTAATAATGTTAAAGACAGTGTCTCCTTGAATTCATTCAAACGTAAACTCAAATGTATCCTGCCTAATTCCTATAATTCTTCTCAACGGAACTAACACTTCATTATCTTGATTATAATCCTTACATTTTTCACTTTTATTTTATCTTTTTTCATCTATATTGTCCAGTCATATCCTTTGTTATTTCACCAGATCAAGCTGGTTCATGGTCAGCCCTTTCCCATTCTTAGTTTTACTCCTTTTTAAAAACTAGTTGTCTTGTACTGTCCTGTCTCTTGTTTTGTCTTGTCTTCTACGTCTTGTCATCCACTCTCTGTTTTTTCCTGTCTTGCGCAACATATCCTTTACAACGAAGACCTCTTTGTGTGAAAAGCTTTGCATTTGTTCAGTTTTTATGTTTCCGTCAATATGATTTCTTTTTCTCTTTTTCTTTCCTGTAATACATGCATGTACGCATATAGTAAGTCGACTATAATTTCTTCTTTTCCAAGGGGGATCCACAATTTTACAAGCTTTGCTTTTTAGTGGATCCCCCTCATTTCCATATCCATTTATGCTCTATATTATACTGTGTTTTTTTTACGAAGTAAGAATGCCCTTCTGTAAAATTGTATTTGATTTATATTGTTTTATATTACTTTGTATTATGTTTTGAATGGAAATGAAATAAAAGAATTGAATTGAATTGAATTGAAACAAATTTAGAATGGTATAGAATACCACTCGAAAACATACAGTAAGCATAATTCTATAAGCCTAGCAAACTTCGATATAAAAAAACTCTCAGAACCAAAACAAGAACATATTGTTCACTTTCTTTTTTTTACTCAAGTAGCGAGTTGTAAGTTTGCAACTTCTATGTCTGAGTGAATATTGTACACCATATTTATCGAAAGTGCCCTCTAAATGGGATAAAGAGATCAGAGCTATTATGCGAAGTATACTTTTGAGGAATCGATGGTGTCCCGAAAATATAGGAGATAGACAGACAGACAAACAGGTATAGAACACCAACAGAAGGAATATACTTACCATTTCAGATGCATGGTAAACCAGATTAAACCACGTTGCACCCTTCCGGCCCACATACATTTTCTGTATTACACGAATATCCAAACAGCCTTTACCTCGTGGATCTCCACGACGCACCATAAACTGGGACCAGAATTAGGACCAAGAACTCAATTAAACCTCCTCCGTGCAGAGACCAGACTCCGAAAGTCCCAAATCCAGCTCCTTGCCCATCCTAGCTGGAGAATGATGTCCACCCTACTCTGGCATTCATTCAAATAACCTTCCCCCGGAACGGACCAAATCTACAATTAACAAAGAACAATTTAGCACATGACGAAATATGCACACACATAAATTTCATTTTAGCCAGCCCCCCGTTTCTTTCTATATTTTATGCAAATCGTTGCCCGCCTTGTAATTGTACACGCCGTATGGTTGGGACCGTAATCCAATCTCGTTCGTTGAGAAATGCGGGTATAATTATTATCACTGCGACCCTGTCTGTATAAAACTAACTGCTCCGAAGTGCATTAGGATAATTCAACACATATAGTTTGATGTATATGCTTATGAACCCTAAACATACAGCACATAATGTATATTAACCAGTTTTGAGCTAAATATGTAATGATGTAACGTCCGAATGTGAATATGTGGGATTTATATGAACTCCAGCAAATATAGGATACAAAATATTCCCAGGCTTGATTTTTTAAAGATGATATCACATCGGTTTAAATCTGAATATTTTATTGGAATGCACTACAATTTTAGCTGAAAATGTTGTCATGTAACGTTGAATATTTCGTTATACCATATAGGGTGTTGCATTTGAACTAAATTCTAAATTAATTTAATGATTCAAGATGTATTTGATAATGATGACGTCTGACTTTGCTCATCAATTCGAACGTTTACTGGATAATTCAATAGAAAGTATGAAAGGTGAAATATTTTTTTTTAGAAAATGGGAAAAGGGAGATATATAGGAATTGTGTTTTTTAACGATATAGCATTAAGATTACTCTATGTATTATACTCATAGAAATAATTGCAAACAATGCTGTTTCGATAATGCATGAAGTTATTCATTAGTGGAATCCTGTTTTGTCTACTTATATTCAATATAAATCTGGTATATCAAAATCAAAATAATTTTTAATGCATTTTTACTCGAAGATTCCATAACTTACGCTATTGATAAACACACGAGCGAATGCAATCATTTAAAAATTTTACTTCCAATGATGATAGGTAATTAAGTTTCAATATTACTTCTAATGATGATAGATAACACTATTCCAATTAAACAATACGTGGGTAAATTAATTCATATAAAGTATTTTCTTGGGAAACGGTAGCAAAACGTGTTTTTTCCAAAAGGTTATATCCAGATCTAACGGAGATGATTTTGTTTCAGATATGGGTGAATTTATTCCAATATAATTATGCAACATTCACGAAAATAACATTTTGAATATAATCTAAAAGTATATTTTTTATTTCAAAACAAAGTATTTAAGGAATAGCAAAATTGTTGTTCAGATTTCTGGTGTTCTTCATCGATGGGCTCAGGTGTTCTTTGTTTATCCCATACTCAGCTTCCCTCTTGGTAAAAAGAAAAAGGTGCACGCCTCTTTTTTTTATTTCAGGTGTTTTGGATTTGATTTGCTTCTGTAATACCACCATATACCGTGTGCTTTGTCTGGAGAAAAAAGTGCAGGCCTCGAGATACGCTTGTTCTTAGGCAATGCAGGTACCCTTTCAATATAGAGGAAAGTTGTTTTTGTAATGCCCCTTCCCTTGTCCTGCAGAGCGTCTTGTGTAAACTTTTAATATGAGGGCATAGCCCTCATGATATCAAAGTAAATTTCGAAATCGGTACCCGGGGAAAGTGTATCAACGGGATTTAAACTTTTTAGCGAGTTATCTTTCTACTTTCAAACATCTTTCTACTTTCAAACAATGATGAATAATAATTTTTCGTAAACTATTACTATTACTACTTCTATACTACTACTACTTCTACTACTACTACTACTACAAATATAATACTCTTCTTCTACTACTACTAAAATAATATTACTATTAATACTTCACTGTAAAAAATATTGTGTAAATTTTGTACTATCACGAGGTTAATTATGTGTCCAACCAATTTAGGGCAGTATTTTACCCAATGCGGGAAGCAAGTAAGGTAAAAAAAAAATAAGCAGCAATTACTTTAGAATGGGCAAAATTTTCATCATAAGTGGATAAATAAAAATGCCCGAAAGAAATGCCCAATGTTGGTTGGACACATAATTACCATCATGGAGCCCTATTACCCAATATTTTTTTGAGAATGTACTACTACTACTACTACTACTACTACTACTTCTACTACTACTACTACTTATTCTTCTTCTACTACTACTACTACTACTTCTACTATTATACTACTACTGCTACTACTACTACTACTACTACTATACTACTACTACTACTTCTTCTTCTACTACTACTACTACTACTACTACTATACAACTACTAATACTACTAATATACTACTACTACTATACTACTACTTTTACTACTATTACTACTACTACTACTACTACTACTACTACTTCTACTACTACTACTACTACTACTACTATTACTACTACTACTATACTACTACTACTATTACTATTACTACTACTACTACTACTTCTATTACTACTACTACTACTACTACTACTGCTACTACTATACTACTACTTCTACTATACTACTACTCCTATTACTACTACGACTACAACTAATTGTTTTCGAAATTGTATTCCTTTGGTGTTCGTGGCTCGGCGCTCGTATGGTTTAAAAGTTATTTAAGTAATCGAAAACAGTATGTGACTTTTAATGGTATTAACTCACGGTCTCTTCCAATCAAATGTGGTGTCCCCCAGGGATCTATCCTGGGTCCACTTCTGTTCTTATTATACGTCAATGACATAATCAATACATCATCACTGTTATCTTTTGTCCTATTTGCAGATGACACTAACATATTTTATTCTCATAAGAGCCTTAAGTCTCCAGAAAATATCTTGAATGCCGAATTAATAAAAATTTCGAAATGGTTCAAATGCAATAAACTTTCTCTCAATATTCAGAAAACCCATTTTATACATTTCAAGCATAACAATATCCATGTGAATAATAATCCAATTAATATTAACATTGACAATTATACAATCGAAGAAAAGAAGAGTTCGAAATTCCTGGGTGTCATTATTGACGAGAATTTAACTTGGAATAATCACATAAATCATGTTACACTATGTATTTCTCGAGGCGTGGGAATTATTAATAAGTTAAAGTTTATGTTACCACGAGTAACTCTGTTTTTACTATACAATACACTAGTACTTCCTTACATAACATATTGTAATATTGTTTGGGCCAATTGTGGAACTACCAAACTCAACCCTATTCTCACCTTACAAAAGCGGGCTCTTCGTATCTGTACAGGATCGTCTTATTTTTCTCATTCTGATCCACTATTCTGTAAGCTCAAAACATTGAAGGTTTCTGATTTGAATGTCATGCAAGTTGCAGTTTTTATGTTCAAATACAAAAACCACCAACTTCCCTCCTCATTTCAAAATTTATTTAATCTAAACAGTACAATTCACACATACCCTACCCGTATTTCTGGAAATTTTCACCTAACAAACCCAAAGTTATTAATAACTCGTAAATCAATTAGACACCATTGCCTCGACTTATGGAACAATTTACCCGAAACTACAAAAATGTGTTCCTCACTTTATTCCTTTAAAGCCACTATGAAGCGCAACCTAATATCATTGTATTCAAATCCGCCACATTGACTATACTTGTACTTTTTTTAATGATGAATTTTGACCCCTCCTCTTCTAATGTACTTGCACTTGCACTACACTTGCACTACACCCTCATGACCTCTTGTTAAAAAATGTGTAAGTTTTACATGTCGCTTTTTTTACCTTGAGGCCGTCGTCAACATCAAGCAGGTCGCTCATGACGACGGTCTCCTGCGTTCTGAAATTTAGTTAAATAATATTTTTCATATACTTTTTTTATATTCAGAAAGAGATTGTAAATGATACGTGTGTCTAAAATGTATATATATTATGTAAAATCTATGTAATAATTGATTATGTTGTATTATGTTGAACATGTGGAACGCAGAAATAAATTTCAAGCAAACAAAGCAAACAAACTACTACGACGACTACTACTACTACTTCTATTATTACTACTACTAATTCTACTACTATACTACTACTACTTCTACTACTACTATACTACTACTACTACTACTTCTTCTACTACTACTACTACTACTACTATTACTACTACTAATTACACTACTACTACTACTACTACTACTACTATACTACTGCTACTACTATGAGAACTGGTGTTCATCTCTGGTAGAGTTATATTGTTTTTGTTTTATCGTAAAGTATTTACCTGGTCACTGATGAATGATAGGTGACGTCACAATCACGATGTCGTCAAAGGATTTTGGGGGTGGGCCTGAACGATTTTAGGGGGGGATATAATTTACAGATATTAATGAACGATGTTGATCAACTCAAACTATCTTGTTTCTGTGAACCTCTAAATTGGTCATGGGATGATCTGGACTCCGACTGTGATCGGCTATCTTTCCCGTTCCATGACATTTGCTCTGGCGACAATTGCTCCGATGGAAAATCTGCAAGTTAAGCCAAAACATAATATCTAACGTCAAAAACTATATAACCCCCCAATATTTATCTTATTCTGAACCAAAGACTTTTAATTATAACTGTAACCCCATTCCCTCTGAGATATTACGACCGGAGCAAATGTCGCGGGAGAAAATGTCGTGTCACCATCTTTCCAGTAATCGTGGCCTACTGATCATTTTAATCATTTGTTTTTCTAGATAGTGGAATGATGATTAAATTCATATATCAACGTGATGATTCAAACGATTGCTACGAGAAAGCCATGTACCAGCATAATATGATCAGTATTATATTCATTATTATATTCATTATAGCCCGAAATTATTGTTGGTGACTTTCCCTATCGGGTCAATATAGCTGCATCTCTTCATTGTTTTCTGAAAGAGTGTTCTGAATTTAATATTAATCGGATGAACAGAGTAAAATTAAGATGCAAACACTGACAATTCCATCTAAATCTGATAAAAATTAACGATATTATGGTTTCTTTTTTTACGTTTACATTATATCAGTTAAAGCTTTATCATTATCTGCCTATTTACATTATATAGCCGACGAACGTCTTAGCCCACTTTATTACATCTTATTGTGCATAATGCAATTTCAATTATTTTCATTTATCCCAAGATATATAAAAGAAAAGGATGAACTATCCATTTATCCAGTGAGTGTTGTCGTCATTGATGCAATTGATGTATAAAGAGGATAAACTTTTTTCTACTTAAAAAAAAATCGTTCCGTATATATTCAATTTGTGATAAAGTTCGATGAAAAAGAACTAAAGGGAACTCAATCAGTCAAATGATAAGATTCAAGACTACAACTAATTTGTAAGACTTATACGACTTGTACTACTTTTGTTATACGATACAACTTACGCGACTACGAATTATACGACTTATATATATATCTAAACTTATATAATCTGACTTATATTTTGACTCTACAGTGCGTATCAAAAAAAAGTTTACACTTTGAAAAAATCCTGTAAAATTTTACATTTGTATTATCCTGAGGATTTTTCCACATTTTAACATTAGTACAGATCCATTAAAGCAAATGACGATATAACTGTCGAAAAATATTTCCGCTTGAGTGAGCACCACTTACTTTTGAAAAGTTAGTGAAAAATGATTTGCGCAGAACTTTGAAATAGTTATGCGAATAAAAGTACAACTTAAACATGAAGAAAAAGTGGAATTTAGCTAGTAAAATTGATTTGAAGATATCTTTTAACCTTTTTGACTTGTTTCCTTGCCCATAAACACTTCAAAGAGTGCATTTCGCCTCACCCCACTCCCCCACACACCGAGGCCATCGTGACGATATTTGCTTTACACTGAGCTATGATTTACGAGGAATGGCTTAAGCTTGATTTTCATTTTGCTAATCATTGCCAAGCTTGGGAAAAGCGTGGAGAAACAAGTATTAAATGAAATGTAAACCCACTTTCAATGATTAAAAAATGCTGGAGATGTCTGATATAAACTTTTGTTCAGATTCAGTTATGTCCTCAGATCCAGCTGGCACAAATAGGGTAAAGGTTGTGCTTACTAAGTGTTGAAATTTCAATTTGGGTGGCAAAATTGTTACAAAATGCTTGAATGTATCCGTTTTATTTCAATTGACTAAAAGTGCAAGGGAAATGGATGAGAAATGTTTCACAAAGCAAGTTTAATTTCGCCCTTCCCCCTTGACACAGCGTGAAAATGAGCATTTCTGCGCAAACAGATTTCTGCGAGCTTTACAAAAATGCACAGCGCTCACTCAAGTGTAACATTCTGACAAAACTTTTACTTTCATTGGATAGATGAGACCCAAACCCAAAATTATACGTGAAAATTTTACCCACATGTTGTGTCTTTTTTAGTTCTCAGGGCTTTTTCAAAGTGTAAACTTTTTTTGATACGCACTGTATTGCCCTTGTTCTGAAGTCGGGTTTAACTTCGACCGCAGTCTAACTCTGTATTAAATTTAATGGGGAGCCAAAATTTCAAAAATTGTGTTTATATTATGATGTTTACTATTTTGTTTCATTTTGCTCTCATAATATTGAATAATACTTCATAATACTTCACTAATTATTCCCAGACAATTATGAACAATTTGAGTGTCATATGAGTTAATGAATTGGATGTGTATTGTTATTTATTTGTGGCCCAATTGGCTCTCCATAGTTAAACCACAATTTTAAACCAGGGTTTAGTTTAAACCCGAGTTCATGATACGGGCTTATCTGTGCTTCTGTCAATTCCGAACACTAATTCCTTACAAAGAAGTCCAAAACTTGCCGCCAGACCAACCCGACCTGGTAAAGAACCTGAATAGGAAATGATGTTGTATCCATGGTGACGATGTTTATAGCCATGGTAATGATGATGTAATAAGTACGATGACCACATGACCATCTCATTGTCACCGATAAACTGGACATTGCTGGATAATATTCATGCCCATTATATCGGTCACATTGACAAGATCACGTGATTTAAGTCGATTCTCTTCATGCCTGACAGTGTGTCTCCTTAAAAACGCTTCCGATCCAAGATCACGTGATTTAAGTCGAATCTCTCCATGCCTGACAGTGTGTCTCCTTAACGTTTCTCATCACGTGATTAAAGTCGAATCTCTCCATGCCTGACAACGTGTCTCCTTAACGTTTCTGATCCTGATCACGTGATTAAAGTCGATTTTCCGACCGTGTGTCTTTGGCTTCCGAATTCTTCATCTTTCCCATCCTGCTCCCGGGCTTCCCCCCCCCCCCCCCCCCGGTCCTTATCCTTATTTTGGGCCCCTCTTCTTCACTTCCTTAAAATTTATTGATAATTTGGAAATGTGCATTAAATATGCCCATTCCATCGAATCCCATGTACTTGCAGGGGCAAACCGTGGGTTAACCCATCACGGGAGGGACCGGGGGGGACACAAGCATCGATTTATAATATAGAAGTGTTTCGGAGATTAGGGACAGGGCGGAAGGCAATTAAGGAGCTCGTCTTGAGGGCCTTTTTAAGTGTTAATTATAGAAAATAAAACTAAATGATTTTGTATACACTAAAAAGAAAAAAAAATCAATTTGGGAGAGTGCAGCCTACACCAAACCCCTCCCCCCCCCCCCCCCCGTTTCTCACAATGAGACTAATATAAGTGAAAGAGAAAGGAAGGGGTTACATAATGAAAATATTATGTTGAAATCTATCAGAAAATCAGAATGTTGTTTTTTAAATTTAGCGCCAAACGCCGTGTATGGCCCTTCATTTTTTTTGGTGGGTGGTTCATTCTAGTTGCAAACAGCCACTGTGCCCACACACCTCACACATAAAGGCCCGAATTCACAAAAAAAAACCTAGCTCCTGGTTTTTGGTGGTTTAAACCCCCTCCAGGTTTAAACCTCCTTTGTGAATTCGGGCCAAAGTCCGGATATGTCAACAAAGAATATTATGTGTTCATTTTTATTTGGGAACGTCCTCACCACGTCGATATATATCATAATTTATTACATGTGTTTTTTACATGTTCGCTCAAGCATGAACAAAATATATTTTTGAAAATTGCATTTCAAAGATAAGATATCAGGGCATCTATTAACATCAAAATATAGATATGATAATTTGAAACAATTTTTTTAAAGACTTTTCAAAACTGTCCCCTTTTTTGATACGCACTGTATAGGTGGTTTGAATAAAAAATTAATAAAACGGTTGTTTTCGACTCGCCGTACGACCGCCTTAGAGCAAATGTGACCGAGGTATAAGTACCCCGTTCCACTACACCTCTGTACTTAGAATTGGGATTTCTCACCCTTGTCATTGACACCAGAGTTAAATAGCGCCATCTCCCGATCATGTTTATGGTCAGAATTGAATATAAAGCCCTTTACAATAAAAATTCTAGTCTGACATAATAGTTCATAATCAGCTATTAATCGCATACCCTTAAAGACATTCAGATAATTTATGTACTTTTCATCATGTTATATGAAACTGAACGTTTGATTTATGACTTATCAAACTGAACAGGCTCACATTGGCGGTCCCCTGCATTCCTTTAAAAATTATTATTTTTGTAAAATTTGCATAATACATCTTGTTGGTTTTGTTTTCACTGCTTATATATTACTGTTATATATTATCTTTGTTGTATATTTTGAAACTCTGATCCTGATGTGAATGCAGAAATAAACTCAAATCAAATAAAAATGGAAAGTTATATAGTCAAACAGGAGCACGTGAAATATGTTATCTTAGCTCAGAGTAAGAAGAGAAAAGGGTTTTCTCTTCACGCTTGCATCTAATATAATTCACCCTCTTTACTTAATTGCAACAAGTTTTACGACAATATAATTATATCAAGAATAACATCTATGTATTTATGATACTTTATATACGTGCGCTAAACAAATCCTATATTATAAGTAGTAGTAGTAGTATTATACAGTACCCTGAAATCAATACGTGTTTGAAATCTAGTCGTACAACCATCCTCAAAAGTGGCGAAAAAATACATTGCATCATACGCTATATACTGATAGACAATGTATTAATATCTACTAATTCAAGTTTCTTCAGCGACCACGTGACTGCGACCTCGTACAATATTGTATCGGCAATGTCGATTACAGATCGTAGTATTTTTTTTTACAAATGAACATGGGTCACTTTTAGAGCTCTTAGAAGTTTACAGGAATAAAATTCCTATGCTCAATATCACTAACCCCACAATATTCAAATAAGAAAAAGAAAATAACTAAAAACTCACCATGCCTCCTTATGTATTTCCGACTGGAGCTCATATTCTCAAGTATCGTATCATCTCTTCGGTCAAATCGTTCCACTTTGCAGGCCTATTATCTCTCCATCAAACTTGCCACTTCCAGAATTTAAACAATTTTTGATCACAAACATTTTGATGAAAAACTTGCCTGATTTTGAGTTCTATATCACCCAATTTGAAAGAGAGGCCAACACTACGAAGAATTTCCACATACACATGGAGAATAAGGCATGTGGTTCGCAATTGGAAAAGAACCCCAATTTATAAGAGAATTTTTAGAAGATAGGGTACCAGCATTCTTCCCGCCATTTTGGGTGATAAAAAATATTTACGGGCGAGAGAGACCCGCGGCGTTGCATTCTTATACACCTAATGAACCCCGCTTTAAAGTGACAAGTTAATATTGGGCCCTGTATGATAATACTACCTCTTTTAACTCTCATTTCCGAAATATAACATGTAAGGGTTGAAATTTACCAGGGTTAACGTTACAATTCATAAGTATTATGTAACATGCATAGCATTTCCATAATGTTATTTACAGGCCCTACATGTTATTGATCCATTTTTTATTAGAGATGTGTTTTTCAAAAAATGTTTGGATTTCATTTATTCTAATGCACGGAATTTTTTCAATGTATTGACTGATTGATTTATTGATCCCTTTTCAACCAAAGTTATATGCTTTTTTATATGTTTAATGATGAGTATCAGTTGTACGCATTTCTACTTTATTTACCATGTCCACTTTCTGATTTTGTTTTAATAATCTATTCTTAAATTCTTTCTTTCAACTTAATTTCCTTTAATATCATACGAAGGAAACCATAGTAATATCGTAATCTGAGAGTTACGTTGATGTACGATTTTAGCAACCCCAGTCTAAATTCACCCATATCATAGACAAATCGAGAAAATTAAATATAATCTAGCTGACCAGGGTTTGAAACCAAGAAGATACTCTACTACATTTCGGTCCTTCAGAGAGGATCTACATCTGCCCTTGGTCCTGTTGATTGAGGTAAAAAAAAATGAAAATCCTCAAGCAAAATCACCTGTCATTCTAGAAGTTATAACTTTTAGAATGACGTGATAGTTCATTTTGCTTGATATTATTACTGAATTTAAAGGGCAAGAACCCCCCTCCGGTCCCCCCCCCAAAAAAAAGGGTTCATTTTATTGAATAAAGAAATATCAAATAACAATATGCTGACAAATTCCATCGAAATTGGAAATAAAGAATACTATGTTTTTTTTTAATCGCTTATTTTCAAAATCAAAGTTAGATGTGCACATCACAGCGATGTGCAAATGATAAAAGCTATCATGTCATTGACTCAATATTTCTTTTGTATATCATTGTTTGGATTATACAATATTCAAGTTTTGCAGATTTTGAAATAAGGTGATATATCACAACAATGGGCCAAAGAACAATCTAAAAAAATGGTAATGCCACTTATTTAGGGAGAAATCAATTTTGTTTCACATTATCCAAGAGCATTTCAGTACTATACTGTAATGGGGATGAGTAGCCTATATTGTCTCGGACATAAATTAACTTATACATTTTATGCATTGTGTACTGAAAGTGATTCAAAACTAAGTTCATTTCGTTGTCCTGCTGACATTGTTTTAAACCAACACCTATTATATTTTGTTTCTCAGTTATTGCCAGTTGATTACATTGTTGGCGAAAAAACCGCTTCTATTTTCGTTTTAAGAAATAATACTAAACCCTCTCACGTATGTTATGATGAGGAGATTCTATCCCTATCCTTTTGATTAAATTCTTCTTCCATTATCTCGGTATTTCTTCATCAACCATCACATCCACCTTATTCTTCTTTCTCTCTCTCTCATTCTCATTTTCGATTTATACCTGTACTTACAAATCTTTGATTAATTCTCTGAGGGGTCCACACTCAACAAGCCCTGCTTTTTAGTGGATCCCTCCATTTACTCAACCTTATTAATTGAAAAAAAAGAGTTATAAGGGTAGCCTTGCAAAAAAAAAAAATATCGAGAATGGCTTACATTTTGTTCTGTTTCCATTGCATATTTTGTTATTGGTTAATAATTATCACGTTATTTAGTGTTTACAATAAACATTTATTTACTTTTCTTGTATAGTCATATTGCTTGCAATGTATATTCATTTGTATTGATTTGTATGGTTATCATTTTATATCTGTGTAATTGTTCCTTATCTTGTATTGAGTTGAGAAATGAAATAAAACTTGAACTTGTACTGAACTTGAATACTATTAAAACGTTTCATTTTTCATAAAACAAAATAAAAAAAAATAATAATAAGTGAGTGACGTCATCGGTTCCTTAATACCGACTATGATGTGCAACTATATAACTATTTAACTGTTTTGTGGAATCATGGACCTACTGAGCGAAATTTTGAATGTCATATGTCTCTCGTATTTCACATCCGATTTTGAAGATATTTTCAGTGTTATATCTTTGCTTAAATTTCTATTTTATTGAAATCAGCTTATTGTTATAGCGTTGTTTAGCCCTTTAAAAATTATTACAATCATCATATTAATCAACAGCAGTGCGACACTCTGTCACAGTATACGACCCGTTAATTAAAGTTAGCACCTGCGTGGCGCATATATTTTTGTGGTTTTGTTTTTATGAGAGCGCCGTTAAACACTAAAACACAACAACGGCATTAATCCATCCCCCAATGAACAATGAGAATAGTCCATAATCATACAAGTATAGCTCCTTTTCCACAAGAAACAAAGCGCTTTGAGATGCCATCTCTGATCAGCATAAGAGATAAAATTTATACAAATTACCAGGCAGAACTAGGAATTACCGGGCAGAAATAAATGAGCCCCTTTCTCAATGTAGCTTATTTTAGAAGCAAATGATTTACCTATATACAATTAATTTCCTTGACTACAAAGGGGCAATAAGTGGGTGGGGTTGGAAAAGGTTTCGGATACCCTCACATTAATTTTGCCCGTCCCTTTTGCCCCCATCCTTTCGGACAGAAAATGACCTTCGTATTATCGTTATAAGTTCGTATCGATAGACTTTAGTCGACGGTTAATCGTATCAAAAGGAAGTATTATGGGTTAATTAACTTGAAATATACTCAATCAGCATTATACCTCCATCGCCCCCCCCCCCCGCCCCACCCCACCACCAAGTAAAGACACTGCACCATCAACACTGCCATCACAATATATCGCAGTAAAAAAAGGCGGTTTAATGGTATAGGAATGGCCAAGGGGTGTTAATGCTGTCACTCCTTGACCTTTTAAGGGGTGATCAATTCCATTTAATCCTTTCATTACGAGTGTTGAATTTCACCACCCTTCACAATGAATTGATTTTAAAGGGATGGTCCGGGCTGAAAGTATGTATAGCTTAATGAATAGAGTAGAATTCACTTAGCAAAATGCCGAAAATTCTATCAAAATCGGATAACAAATAACAAAGTTATTGAAATTTAAAGTTTAGCAATATTTTGTGAAAACAGTCGTCATGAATATTCATTAGGTGGGCTGATGATGTCACGTCTCCACTAGTTCTTTTGTATTTTATTATATGAAATTAGGTTTATTCAAATTTTTCCTCCCAGAACTAGAAAAATTGGATTGACAACTGATTTAGTGCATTAGATATTTATTGCTGCAACTTATTTCCTTATAAGGGAGACATATTATTATTCACATAAGTATAAAATAATGAAAAAAATTATGATTTTATGTAATAACATAAGAAAACGGAAAGTGGAGATTTTACATCATCAGCCTACCTAATGAATATTCATGACGACTGTTTTCACAAAATATTGCTACACTTTAAACTTCGATAACTATATTATTTGTTAACCGATTTTGATGAATGAATGAAATGAAGAAATTTGTGAAATGGAAGAAAAGAAATGTTTATATTAAAAAAAATGAAAAAAGAGGAATATTTGAAGGGATGGTCCGGGCTGAAAATATTTATATCTTAATACATAGAATAGAATTCACTGAGCAAAATGCCGAAAATTTCAGCCCGGACCATCCCTTTACATATTTTTTTCTCATTTTTTATATAAACATTTCTTTTCTTCAATTTCACAAATTTCTTCATTTGTGGTAATGGCCAAGAGACTATATTAAATCTTCACTATATTTAGCACTATGACGTCCACTTGTTATAAGCCAGTCACTCTATCAACTATTGTTTCAACTTTTAAACAAGTTGTTTTAAAAAGTTTAATCAATTGCTTAAAAGATTAAGCAATAGTTTTTAGAGTGACGGGCTTAAACAGCGTTGCTTAACATGTTTAACATCGTTTTACATGATAATGATTGGCTCTTCCATAACCCTCTACGTGTGACAAAAATAATTCATGCACGAAAATAAATTATGTCTAAAGGATGATATGCACTGAAACGTTTTCAAATTGCATTGTTCTATTTTGTTGTATTCCATTACTTCTACGATTATCATTATGATTGGCAATTGAAAAACTCTATATAAGTTTGACTGTGTAATGTTGAATATATACATAAATTCCATTCTCGATCACAATCTCTTACTTTGATTTTGAATACTAGTAACTATTAATCAAAATCTTACATAACATAATCTTTGGTTTCGATGAGAAAAGAAATGATGCATTGAATTACTTGGTATGTATAGTCGAACAACATCATTTCGTCAAAAATTCAAATAGTAAAAACTTGTGTGTACAAATGCAAAGAGAAAACTATGTAGTATTATGAAGATGAGAGATAGAATATATCGGGCTTTTTAAACAAATATGGATGACACTTCATTCTTGAGATAAATGTAAAGGACATGTATTGTTATTATTGTTTGGGTTCATTTATTGATTGTGTAATAATATTTGCTTGTGTATAATTATATTGATACTATTTAACTCAATAAAAGGCCTTTGAAGGGCTAAAAAGTTGGAGGAAAATTCGTACAAACTGTCCAAACTATAGATTTTCCCAAAATTATGGTCTTTTCAATATTATACCAAGTACAAAGTCACAGCCACTGACAATGATCTTCAGATACATTTTAAGCAAAATAATGAAGATGAATCATGAATTTTCCCAAAGAGAATACAGCCTACAGACGTAGATTAGATTAACGTCAACAAATGTGGTGTTAACCGGTGTACATAGAGAACCACATCAGTTATTCTACACCGCTGTTAAATTGATGGTGTTGGTTTAACAACGATAAGCGTTTTGCAACTACTTTGGTTGTTACATTAACACTTCATTATCATTATCATTGATATTACATCTAACATCTTTATACTATAAAGTATACTTATAATCTATGTGAATATAACAAAAATCGCTTAGCACTGAGTAGTATGTATTTTTCAACTTTCGACCTTCCCTTCATCCATTTACTGTATAAATAACTGCCAGCATATTTTGCTTGATTTTTACGTCACAATTGAAATAATGAGGGTAGGCCTATAACTCGACCTTCTTATGTTTATGTAACTAGGAATAGCATTCAGTATGCAAGGAATATGATTATTATTATTGGTCTGCTCTATGCATGATGCTTGATCATTACGTAGAATGTGTGCACTAAATAATGATGATAATAATGATAATAATAATAATGATAATAATAATAATGATGATAACAAAAATGATAATAATAATGATAATAAGCGCTTTCACATTGCATTTATTATTACCCCGGTCATAAGATCCATCACTGTTCCACACATTAAGTGCACCATCTCCACTCCCTGAGGATTTTTACGTCACAATTGAAATAATGAGGGTAGGCCTATAACTCGACCTTCTTATGTTTATGTAACTAGGAATAGCATTCAGTATGCAAGGAATATGATTATTATTATTGGTCTGCTCTATGCATGGCTTGATCATTACGTAGAATGTGTGCACTAAATAATGATGATAATAATGATAATAATAATAATGATAATAATAATAATGATGATAACAAAAATGATAATAATAATGATAATAAGCGCTTTCACATTGCATTTATTATTACCCCGGTCATAAGATCCATCACTGTTCCACACATTAAGTGCACCATCTCCACTCCCTGAGGAGTATCAAATCTATAATCCTGACTATTTAATGAATAGATTAAGCATCGTATTTTATTCTGAATTTCTTATGGGGGGTTAAGCAAGAATATCTGTGTTTATTGATAAATCAAGATTTACAAGAATGATTACAACACATACCAAATAATTTTGATAAAATGTGACGTTTAGATAACGTACAATAGATTATAACTATAATTCATAAACAAATACAAATATTGGAATACGGGGTCGAAAAATGCTTGATTAAAAATGAAAAATTCTTGACCACGCTACCAAGGGTAAATAAGTCAAATTAAATCAAAATTATAATTTAAAATAATATTTAAAAAATCAGAGTGTTTGATTCGATTTTAGTATAGTTTATTTCCACATTACAACAAGAAACGTATATAAGTCACATCATTTTCAACATTATATTACAATTAGCAAACATTGTCCATCATACTGATTAACTACATAACATTATTCTAGTTCAAATGTAAATCATACTTGTAAATTTTGTTTCCTAATTGTAATTTTTAATGGTTGAGACATGAATATGAACTTGAATATATATATGTATTTACTATTTAAATACATTTATATAAATATCGTCAATGGAAATGTGGCAGACCGCCATCTCGGAGCTTGAAAATGGTGTAGGCCTACACAAGTTTGTCCCGAAAAATAAGTTCACATCTAGAAAATGGCAAGAAAATTCATTCAAAAAGTATACACCGTCATTATAAAAGAGGGATTTATCCAAAATCGTTATCATTTTCTAATGGTATGTGTCCACACTTGAATTCACAAGATATATTCGAAGACAATACAAAAATAAAGTCAAACATAAATTCTGTATAAAAGGAGGCAACCATAAATCGTTCTCCCTTCCAGCAAATGTTCATGTAGGCATATGTTGTTGGAAATTGTGTATGAGGAAATGGCTTCAATTTGTTTCTATTTGAAGGAGTATGTATTACGGGGAACCATGAAAATATAATCACGCTTAATTACGTTGAAATGCTGCTTGATAGAAAAACGAAGAAATTCAATTTTCATAATGGACATTTTACCTCCATGATTTTACAGTATACTGTAAATAGCGCAGCACGTTGCCGGAAATTTACAGTATTTTTTTGTCAAAGTCATATGTAGCGCATGGAGCTATTAATAGCTCTATATAGCGTAACTTATGAGAAAGTACTCGAGATCTCGGTTTTTCTCCGGTTGTTCACCATACACAAAAACTAAGGTGTTGATTGGTGTAGATACAGGATAACACCGATCATTTTACTAGTTCAAAACCTATATGCAATGTTATTACAACACCTTTAGTGCATGCTTTTACTCTGTCTGGTGTTATGTTCAATCGCTAAGGTGTAATTTTAACACCTCATGGTGTGGTCTTGTATGGAAGCAACTGGTGTCATTTTTTTTACTGTAGCTTGTTACAGTGTATTCAACATAAATAGAGTATACACACACTTAAAAACGATATAATCGGATGTAAGAATAAAAAGAAAATAATAAGGAAATGAATAAAACGAAATTAAATTCAAGAAGGTGAGGGGTGCAAGTGAGAGAGATTGAAAGAAAGAAAGAAAGAAAGAAAGAAAGAAAGAACGACATAGAGGATGACCAGAGAGAAGATCAAAACTTATCTCAAAATCAAAATATTTTTATGGTAGCTCATGGTAAGCTTATTTCTAAAATACATCATTTTCTAAGCTGCCCTCAATTTTTTTCAAATTTCGATATACGAGGTTTTAAGAGCCCATGCAGCTATGTTGGCCGAGTTATCGTTCATTTTCCTTTTTACTGAGGATTTTTTTTTCACTTTTAGAGTGAATTACCTTCTTGGGAGAAGGGTATGAAAATTATCTATCAGCGCATTTCCATGTAAATCACACAAAATTTCCCAAGACTGTGAACCAGCCATTCATTTACGTATTATCTTGTTTATTATGTTTACGGAAAGTGCACCAATGTGTGTTGAATGTTATTACTTTTGCTCTTGATAGCTTAACATTATTTTGGTTTGCCCAGGTTTTTTTTAAAAAACTAAGCCAACATCATGACGTATTCGTTCCCACGACTCGGTTCGTTTCGTGATGTCGAGGAATATAAACTTCATCCAACAGAAGATAACCTGGGATAAACATTCTCCACCTCTATCACCCCCATTACTCAGGGAGGAAAATCCACTGTGAAAATGGTAGAGAGAAAATGAACTGTGTTATTTCGGGCAAAAGTCATGACACTTCCGTGATTCCCTCCCTGTGCAGACTTTCCGAAAAGTGCTCCACGATCACTCGAGTCTTTCTCCAGCTGTAATGGTACGTGGATCCTGATTGGATAATCGCGAAATCCCTCGGTAGCCAGTGCGCGATGTAAGACGAGCGTTGATTGGTTGTACTTCTGTCGCTGTAGAGGCGAGTGCGGATTGGAGGGATCTTTCTCGCGACTCTTCGTGTCGACGCAACGTGCGCGCCGATTGGATGAAATGTGAGGGTGAGTCGGTGCGATGTGGAAGCTCTGGGCGCTGATTGGACGAATCTCTCACAGGGGTTAGGTGGGATGGTACGATGGGGTACGCTGGTGGAAGTCTCGTCCAAAAAAGAGAGGTGATGGTGAGGGAGGGATGGGGTAAGAGACTATAGAAATGGAGAATAATAAGTGAGCTAGACGTCTGATGTACGGGTCAGGAGAAGAAGAACGTTCAGGTTCATTTTGCATTCTGAGATGAGAATCCGCCGAAAGAAGTTGATGCAGCGGAAAATGTCATCTCCATAATCAGCATTTGGAATTCACGGAGTTTTGAGCTTGATATTCAACTTTTTCATCATCATTGTCAAGGATATTCTTGTTAAATATTGATGTAATTTCGAGTGCCCCGAAAGAGGCATGGTAGAGTTCACGGAAAAGTGATGTTTGCCAATGTTGAATAATAATATTCATCTGGACAAATACAGGAGTATTTTGAGCATCCGAGAATTAAGTGAAACTCATAAATTCTTTTCCCCATTTTCTTTCAAATACGACAAGAAACCAAAGTATTTGCTGCCATGACGGCTCTCCAGCACATTGTAATTTTCTTCGCCCTCATCCTCGGTGTTTCACGGCATGACAGCCCGATGCTGGTCTCCGCTCAGTTTGAGTTCGGAGCGGCGTTCGAAACCAACGATGCATCCAGCTCGCTCAGCTCCGTCGTCGCTCCCGACAATACGGGGACGTTCGTGCTCGGTGGTGCGACGTCGACGGAGGGCGATGGCGACCCAACCCCGAACCAGATCATAAAAGCCTTCTTGGACGATTTCGACCATCGTGCCGATGGGGAGTTCCCCGGATTAATGGAGAAAAAATGGACCTATTATACCAATCTGACCGAGGAAAATCGACAAATAAAGGTAATTATGATGATTTCATTTCACATGTTTTAATTGAATTAAAAGACAAGTATTTTCACCTGTCAGTAATACAATATGTGATAATTCTTATTTTTTTCTCTCTCTCTTAGTTAGATTTCTAAGCCTAAATCAATTTATTTTAGGAGCAAATTAAAAACCGAGTAAATAATCATGACTCTTCTGAAGTATAATGACTTTGATGTTTGATCTTCATATTATGAAAGTAATGTGAAAAATTATTATACATCTTACTCTTGTAAAATGATAAATAACGATAATAATAATAGATTACTATTGTCAGATAATGTTTCATAGTTAGTTTTAGACAAAAAATCAACCTTATTCTGATGATAATCTGTGACATGTTATAGTACATGAATAATTCGCATATATTTTGTATAACTCATCGTAATTTATTCTTAGCTTCAAAAGTGACCCTGTTTATTTCCATTTTCACTTGTATTACATCATTGAATGACCGATGGCTAACAACAACATTGTTATCAAGTGATTGGTCCTCCGTGGAAAACATTTCCTAGGAATTTCATCATTAATTTTTCCCCCATTTCTCTATCAGGTTGAGGCTCAGATTCGAATCACTCGGTTTGATTCCGAGGCCCGTCAGACGGCCCAGACCTATTACCATACCTACCCATCTCATCAGATATCGTACGATATCAGGCGCGAGCTCGAAGCCGTCGCCTCGACGTCGGGCTCGCCCAAGTACGTCAACGAAGTCACCCAAGAAGTAAGTGATTATTTTGTATGAAGATCGCATTGTAAATATACGATTTTGACTATTTATATTGTCCTTACAATTAATTATTTTAAGAAACGCATTCATGTTTGCCATATATACACAGGTGACGTACAGGCACTGGTGATTTAAGACTTTTTGTCACGTTATTATGATTGTCATGAATTATCAATTATTATGTATGACTTAATATATAAACAGATATCGCCGGTGCTTATCCGCGCAATCATATTTTTATAATTATAAAGTAAGGTATGCCTGAAACCATTGGCGGCGGAAGCCAATAAATTTAGGGGGTGTCCACCTGAAATTTTGGGATGGACACATGTAAAAAATAGGACAAGCGCCCCAAAAATTTGTGAGAAGCAAAAAAAAAAAAAAAAAAAAAAAAAAAAAGGTTATCAAAACAAAATTTAGGGGGAGACCGTCCCCCCCCCACCTAAAATTTAGGGGGGGACACGTCCCCCCCGCTTCCGCCGCCTATGCCTGAAACCAAAAAGAAACATTTCATGGTGAATTCCATGATATTTTCTCCGGCGACATTGCAATTGCTCCGCTCTAAATTCCACACACTTGTAGAATGACCAACTTCAACCCTTGGTTTAACACTATACCCTACCTAACATAAAACCCTATTGCAACCACTGGTTCACTGCTACCATCCTGCCTGTGGGGAATCTACAGGTAGGACTATGGTATGCCAATGCTGTACATAGCACACACTTTGAAAAATCATTAAAATATCACTTTTGTGACCAAAATTACTGATTTCCACACGGTTGCAATTTATTTTTCATTAGTAACTTGGGAATAATTTTTGTATTCACCAGAGCGCTCAAAAACTTGAATTTTGGGCATATTTTTGTGTACGCCCTCTATTGGTGGAAAGTAATATGGCAAGAAAATTTTCATTTTTTAATCTCTATATTTAATTAAGAAAAAAATAATTTCAAGAATTAAATTTACATAAGAGCCAAGTTATATGATAAATGCCTGTAATGAAAACTGACAGTGTAAGAAAAACAAGCATTTGTCCCATATAAAAAGAGAAATTAAGCCAAATATTGCCACCATTATTTTGCCACACATGGACATATAACTGAGAACAAGGTTATATTATAACCTTGTTCATTGAATGAGTGATTGCAACCCTAAATACGCTTACATCTTAGATGAAATTAAGCCCGGAGCGGTTCCCGCAGGAGCAGATGTCACGTCACCCATTTCATAGTAAAAATGAAAGATCGTTTGTTGATTCATCCAAATTTTAACATCATGATTGGTTTTCTGAAATATGATTAGATCTTTCTATTGCTTGATAGGTATATCAAGGAACTTGACACGACCCTGGCTTTTTTTTATACAGATGCACACGTGCCAGTGAATAAATATTATGAAGCCGTGACTTGTAAACCCCTCCGACTTTCGTCGAAGGGGAATTGAAATGTATACATTTTGAAATTTGTGTCTGGTGAATAAGTGGAATAAGTGCCCCCGCCCCCGAAAAAAGAGGGGGTATAAAAAACAAGCAAAATTATGTAATATATGTTTAACTGGCAATATTGTACTTATGCCCATCCCTTTGACCAATCTTAATAAAATATCCACCAATGCATTATTTTCAGAATTTAAAGGTGTACACTAAATTGCACGATATCATGCCATTTCAATAATACAGACCAATTTGTCTTCAATAATTTTAAACATTATTCGATCACTTTGTAAGGCAGTTAATATACCGGTACTGTGGAGTTTCTAAGTGCATAGGCTTTTAATTCCTTCCTCCACCAACACTTTTTAATTTCTATTTTAAACTTCATATTTTTATTTTGACACGCATGTTTACACTCTTATATTCCTACTGTTTTTATATCATGTTTGATGTTTTTAAACAGATTTGTACACTATATCTTCGTTGTAATCCTGTATATTGTACACAATTCAGCCTCCTGGCTGCAAAGTGCATTAATGATAAAACCTTTTCAATTCATTTGAATTAAACGCTAAAAAATAGAATCACAAAACACAAACAACGATGTGCACCTCCATAATTACAGACCAACCCACATTCTGATATGAGTATAGGGAAAATGTACGCGTTTAAAAGGTAGATTTTAAGCACTGTCTTAAGTTGATCAACGGAGTTTGCATTTTGGATGTAAGCTGTTATCTAATTTGCTTTAAATATATATTTTTTTTTAATTATTCGATATGTACACTGTAAAAATGAAGTGCTAATTTAGCACCTACAGTGCTCGTATAGTGACTGCACTACGAGTGCTTATTTTCTAGTTTCTAAACTGTATTTACATATTTTTCTTAAAACATTTTTATTTTTAAGAAGATACAGAGAATGCTCGATCATACGCAACGGGAGCGAGCAGGGGGGCAGCCCCCCCCCCGAAATTTTTAAAACTTAAATTTTTTACTGAAAATTTTCACACACTTCACCAAAAGTGCAGAACAAAATCCCTCGATTTTACTTTAGAATAATTATGCAGAAGCCCCCCCCCCCCATGACAATCTCAGGCGCTTCGCTCTCTCGCTTTCAGGTTTCTTCGAAAATTTGTATACGCCTTGCCCCCCCTCCTGGGTAATTTTTCTTCTGCATGTGTGTACAGCAATGGGCTCGATCACTATTATTTACATTTCGTCTGTTCGAGGGGTTTTCATCGAGTCGGTTCACAGAGAAAAACCCAAATAAACCAATTTCGAACTTGACCTAGATCGGTTGGTTGCTTGACAGGTTGAATAATAAACCAGTTGAGAAGTTCAGCTTCAGTCATGGGATGTCCTGGGCTCTGTAACACAAAACACAACGATTGATCGTATGCTTGATTTTTACGATTGATTGTACACTGTAGTCAATGCAATCAATCGTGAACATTTGTTCTACGATCATTGCTAAGCTTTGTGTTACGGGCTCCTGGATAAGTTGATTTGCGATGAAAGCTTCGATCCAAACACCGCTTCCGTGAGAGGATGAGAAAATCATATTCTTTTAGATATATAGAGGGATCTAAAATCGTTCTATGGACATATCCTTGGATTCAATGAAACTTGTTGTTTCCAGACTTTCTGCCATTTCATCCTAAATTATACTTAAGACGATGTCTTTATTTATTTGTAGTATAACCTATTGTAATTCAGTCAAATACACTGTAAAAATGCTGTTTAAAATTTTAAGTACGTTGTTATAAGCCCGTCACTCTTTCAACTATATTGTTTAAACTTTTTAAACAACTGTTTCAACTTTAACAGGCTATAACAATGTGCTATTTTTTTTTGCTGTGTACGGTGTTATTTCTGTAGACACGTTCACTTTTTCAACTTTATATTGTAATCCAATTATTCTCTGTTTATCATGTATGTATTATTATGAATTGTAAATGAAAACAAGAGCAGAAAAAAATCAATTCAAAGCAAGTCTAATCCAAATATTGTACTGTAGGCCTATAGGCCTGTAAATAGACGGCAAGATACTTTCTCATCGAAATTCACTCAATCTTTCAATATTTTTGTCCGAATTTCCGTGTTGATGACAAAGTGTTGTTTATTATATATCTCACTAATAATACTTCATAACGGACGATTGATTAAGATACAAAGAAAGATATTAAGCTATATCTCTTTAAACATCCCTGTATAATAACATACCCAATAATACAATGTGTTGATAATTCAGTATATTGGACCCTCTATTTGTAACCAGATTTCCTTTAATTCATAGTACACGTATATAGTTGTTCTTGCAGAAAATCATAATTTCCTGATCAAGAAAATTACTGACAATTGATGTCAGTCTTTCATTTATCTTTGTATATTTATTACAGCTTGAAGATGTGAAGTCTCGTATGGAGCAGAGATACCACACAGCTCAGGTCTGCAGGAAGAAACGTGGTAGGCGAGCACGGCAAGAATGCCTGCCTCTAGATCCAGGTAATGCATCTTAATATTCATGGTCTTTATCAAGTCCAATCCCAACATGCCCATGCAATGCAAAACAGGCGCCGAAGAATCCGACTCGGAGCCGACCAATGGCGTAGTCGGCTTAGCCGGCTTGACTCTTGCATAACAACCCGGAGGACGTTTTATCCGACAAATCCTGTTTTATTCGACAGTTACCATAGTAACAATGCTTCTGAGCCAATCAAAATCAAGGAAAGTTGTGTTAGATCCGACAACTTGTCGGACAAAAAAATGTTCATGAAATGCTCCCCCGTTATCCATAGCGTACGTATTGTGGAAGATGACTCGGTTCGATGTCATAATATAGTTTTTTTTTATATATTTCAGTTTCATGTCATAATTGTGTCAGGGGTGGTGCCACGTGTGGGGAGGGCAGGGGGCAAATGCCCCTATATGCATGTTTTCAAAATATTTTTTTAAAAATAAGAAAAAAGAGGGAAAGAAGAAGAGCATGAGAAATGGCCTGGAATTTGGATATGGGAAAGGAAGAAAGGATAATGAGAGGGCTCGATCTTAAAGAACATTGGTTTTTGTCTTGTAATAGAAGACATAAGGGATAAGAAGGTATCAATTTTATCGTGGTCATTCATGATAACTTGAAATAAAATATTCACGAATAAAACAAAATGTGAAAATTATTATTAGAAGAAAGAAAGTGAACACAAATTTCATATAGTTTCATTTCGAATCATTGTGATTATCAAAGAATGCTACAAAATCGTTTAGGTTACTGCTGACGTTTTATTCGAGATGAAAAAAAAACTAGACTTGTTTAATTATCATTCATGCTCATATGCAGCTATGAAAAAAAGAGAAAATGTTCACAGAATAAAAAAAATAATGGAATGGTATTAAATAACAGAACAATAAAAAGAAAGTGGGCCTGTGGGGGATGGATACATGAGTTCACGCCCACTTCAATTTATGAAGGGTTCAAGGGTTATGCAACATGTCGTAAACATTGTATTTTGTTCCATAACGAAATGTGCTTTCACCGATTTAAAAAGCCTTAAAATTTATGTAAACGTGAATTTATGTTCCTGATCGAATATCATTCCTGTTTATCGCGATGAATGTAAAAAGGAGTCATGTTATATCAAAAAAATATGAAGTCTTCACTGTTATAAATAATTTAAACAACGCTGTTTACGATGTGAATCGTACAGTAGTTGTTTTAACATTTCAAACAGGTGTTTTAAAATCTCAAACAAAAAAGTTTAAATTGAAATAATTATCAATAATAAGATATTTTTCTTTAAGATGATAAATATCGCTTACAGTCACTTTCTAAAAAGAATATCATATGAATTATGACTTTTGTTTTATTGTTCTTCGGTCTTTTGAACTGGCAGTATTCAAACTCGTCAGCGAAAGTATATGGGAAATATATTTCCGTGAAAGTACAAGTAAGATTTTAAAGAATGAAGTATTTATTTGAAGTTGTGTTACATCTTAAGCTTTACTTTTATACTCCGATGATAACTTAAACTTATCCTTTATCAATTCAACATATCATTTTATGTCATCAATAACACCAATTCAGCATTCACTATTTTTGTTTAATTAACTAATGCATTAAAAATCAGATTTTGGATAAAAGCGTCGGGGTATCGCACTTATAGCAAGGTACACTTGTATATAGCATGGGATATCAATTAGTAAACCGTTCGCACTATAGGCCTACCACAAGACGTCATATTGAGGTCATTTCCTCTGGAATGTATTTTTTAAATCTAAACCTAAACTTGACCCTACATCACCTCCTTTGGTCATGTTGGTCTCTCCTACTTTTCATTTAACTAACCACATGGATTAGTACTCCTAATAAAACCGTCACGAAAGGGGGTGTTTGGAGGTCAAATAGGTGTCATGAATAATCTACCGATATTCCGTAATAATGTTGACCTCACGGGGTCAAAGGTTAAATGCTGGTGACATCAGCATTATTTTAGAACCTGAACGAGATCAATTAGACGGTTGCTGAACAGGCACCGCAGCGTGATTGGATGTGTCACCAGGACCCTGTTAAACAAAACCTAGCGATTGATCGTAAGGCTGGTTTCTACGATTGATAGCATTGATTATTGTGAATGATCAGTTGTTAAATGAGCCCCACGATTAACCTAGCTTTATGTAACAGGGCCCCAAAATAACAAGTTTTCTGACTTGCACTATCTATTCGATATGCTTTCGTTTTGTGATGATTGGGTGGGGTGTCAGTAGATGGGGATATTTCAAATGGCTCATTATTTTTGTACGATTGTTTCAAGATGGTTGGCTGTTATAGATCACCATTGTTGTCGAGTGCCGGGGCGGCGCCATGGCAATTTGATAAAGGGGGAGCCAGGGCCCTGGGAAAAATTTTTGATATGGGGGTGCTGGTTTGGAAAAAAAACACTTGATAAAATAAAAGGTTTTCACTCCATTAGAAGGTGATTTGGAATATACGCAGTACCTCCCCCTCCCCTCCCCACCCCAAAAAAAAATTGGGAGTGCTTCAGCCCCCCCCCCCCCCCTCCCCGCTTCCCAAGACCATAAGGGAGCTTATCTAAATGCGGAATTTTCTCTTATGCAGTGTATTTAGAGATTTTTTTTTTTTACTTATCTTCATCCAGCTTTCTCTCTCTTTCTATCTCTCTCACAATCTTCAATTTTATTTGTTTTTCCCTCGTTCTTTTATTTATTCTTTTTGTAACACCATAAATAATCAGGGCAGTCTTTCCCCTGCCCCTCCCTCTCCATAACTCGCGTTTCAACGCCAACAAGATCAACATTTTTTTCACTAATTTTCACGCTTTCCTCTCTCTTTCTTGCAGTATTTTTATCTTTTCCGTCCTTTTATCGCTATAAAATAATCGGATGGTCATTCCCCTGCCTCCCCCCCCCCTCCCCTGTCGCATTTCAACGCCCCCAAGTGGTTGTGAAGTCGTGCATTCAAGCACGTACATTTCCTTCGGTAACTATTTAACTAATGTATGTCATGTATGTTTAGTATATAATGTCACCATGGATATGTCACATCTCCCCCTCCGATCTACGAACATCAAAGCACCCAAACCCAAATACAATAAATTCAATATTAACGCTAATTTAAAGTTTGGATCAATGCCAGCAGATGTCATATCATTCGAATTATGATGAAAATATCTAAGCATACCCATGCCCCCTAAAATACCACAAACACGAATTTTCTTAAAATTGAAAGCATTTACACATTCATTCTTTGAAATTTGTTTCAGCAACTAAATTAATTTTACTTATGGTTAGGGGTTTCGTCCCTTCTAAAAGACCTCCTTCATGTTCTTCAGGTCTTGTCTCCCTCTTTCCCTCCATCCACGTACATGAGAAAATCTGTCGATTTCGACACATTAGAGCGATTTGTATTTGTGTAAAAATAATGATGCAACATTTTGTGCCAGAAGCCCAATTACCTTTTTTTACAAAAAGCTTCTTGTCATTACAACGCCACTTAGAAGCCGCCCCTTAATTGACGTCCGTTGCAGGAAGAGTTGCGTTTAAACGCAAGCAAAAAAAAATCAATCGCAAGTCCCAAATTTCAGCCACTCGTCAGTTCCCGTTTGATGGATGTCGTGTGAAAATTAGTGCAGCATTTCGAATCAATAATATTGTAAACTCGCCTCTTCTGGCTTCTGATCATTAAACCGCCACTTGATGTCCTGTTGAAGCCATCCCCTCTTTCAATTAACCGGGCCCAAATATTAGCATCTCTCATCCATCGCTGTCTCATGGCCATTGGCGGCGGAAGCGAAAAATTTTAGGAGGGGACAAACAACAATTTTTTGACAGACAAGCAAAAAAAAAGGTCATCAACAACAAATTTAGGGGGGACCGTCCCCCCCTCCTCAAATTTAGGGGGGACACGTCCCCCCCCCCCGTCCCCCCGCTTCCGCCGCCTATGCTCATGGCCCTGAGAAGCGGAGGTGCTGAAGCACCCCTTAACATTTTTCTAGGGATAACGCACTGCAGGGGCCGCGGAACGTAAAATTTACCATATGATTGTGATTTTTTGCATAGCCAGCCCCCCCCCCCCACCCACTTTGAAAACCGTTTCGCAGCCCCTGCGAAGCACCCTCTGGAAATTTGGTTGGTACAAATGTATGTCATTAGGCTTGGTTTACGAAATAAACACATAAAGTGATAGTCGTATCCACTTTTGGGGAAAGGCTTGACAAAAATTATCACCTTAATTTTGGAATTATTTTTTATTCATTTCTTTCTTTCATTTGTTTTCATTATACTTGTCGAATTTTCTTGATAGAATCACTTTCTTTCGGGAGAGAAGACATTTTTATTAGGGGGGGGGTTGTCATTTTCTTTTTTAAAAAAAGCACCCCTCTTGAAAAATCGTTCATAGACCCCTGCCCCGTCACCGTGTGGGATTCGTGCTGTGTGAAATTGATGCAATATTTAAATCAATTGTAAACTCACGTCTCGTGGCTTCTGGTCATTATGTCTCAACTTGACCCTCACGTCGGAAGCCTTTATTACCAGGCCGTTACAACACCCCCCCCCCTCCGTCTAACCAGTCTTCAAAATACCAGCAACCTATAAATTCCCAACGAGTGTGATGTACGCTGTGTGACAATTTGTGCGAATATTAACTTTGAACCAGCGATACAGCCGCCTTATTTTTTGCTTCTGATAATTATTACGTCGCCACTTGAAGCCGCCCCCTGGAAGCGCCCCCTTCCCCACCTCTTCTTAGAAAATTCGTTCCCACTTGCCAATACCGACACGTCACCTGGCATGCCTGGGGAGCTGCTTGATATGATAATTGGTTCAACATGGGGAGCACATGCATGCTGGCCATCTTAATAATCAGATACACGTGGCCACCATCCATATTTTGTATTATTGTGGTAGAATATCAGTGTAAACCAATCCTATATTTACCCCCAGGACGAGTCGGACTATAAAGTTCTCTCAACAAATCCCTTTTGATCTGTCTGCATTAGATAATGCGGGAACATTTAACATTCACATTCAAGCTTTAAAAAACTCACAATTTCCAATCTAAATAGTTGAATGAATTCCTAACATTACTCAAGTTAGGTATCATCTTTTTTAGATATTTTGTTTATTTCGTTATTTTATAATCAAACATGATGTCAATGCTTGACTAATCACCTTTAGTACTCTTACGGACGGAACCGATCGAAAACAGTATTGATTTCGTAAACGAAATGCAGTATTTCAGTTAAATAAAATTTCGAGTAGTTGATCTTTTTTCGGAGCTCAGTTATTATTATATTTTTTTTCATTTCTAAACATTCATGATTAATAGAAAATGCAATTTGTTTCAAAACCTGATTGCGTTTGGATCGTGCGCCACAGGCTTATTGGCGGCGGAAGCCAAAATATTTAGGGGGTCCACCTGAAATTTTTGGGATGTACACAGGTAAAAAATTTGACAAGCAAAAAAAAGTTATCAACCAAAATTTTAGGGGGGCCACAAAATTGAAGGGGGGTCCACCTGAATTTAGGGGGAGACGCAGAAAACAAAGGTTATCAACAAAAAATTAGGGGGACCACCCCCCCCCCACCTCAAATTTAGCTCCGCCGCTTATGCACAGGCTTAAAACAAAACGGATTTCAGATGTATTGTAAGGACATTAAAAAAAGCAATATATTTTTTTGTTTTTATTCGTGAGTGATAATTTGTCTAAAGTTCAAACAAAGTATTGGCATTTGCAGAAGTTGCAGTTTATACCGATTACGTATTAGATCTACATCAGGACTCGTAAGAAACTTACGACTCGTCCTTCTTTTTTATTATACACATGCAAACATTTGGAATAATACATTTAGAGATGCGTAACCATGGCGACCCCTACCAGGTGTGGTTACGGCAAGTTACGATGAAAGCGAGGAAAATGAATCGATACTATGGTCCCTCTCGTGTTTTATGTCATCATTGAAGTGGGATGTGATGACAGCTTTGGTGATGATCACAAAGTCTTGATCTTCAGCCAGACATCATCATGTTACTCATGGTCAAGGACCTTTGTTAATCTCGCGAAATGGAAAGTAGCAATGAAGCGAAACGCTATACGCAGGAGGGTGAACTTATGATGGGATGGGGTATACACCTGGTTTGGGGGATCATGCTGGGGATCCAAAAGGGGTGGAAATGGTAGAGTGGGTGGCATGATGGGTGGCGATGGTGGTAGTAGGTGATGATGATGATCATGACGACCAAGATGTTATTCTGTAGACAACGATAATGATGATGATGGTTGTGATGGTGATGATGATGAGGAGGAGGAGGATGAGGATTAGGAGGATGGTGATGATGATGATGATACTGTTGTTGATGATGATGACAAGGATGATGATGTTGATGATCATGATGATGATGACGATGATGATGATGACGATGATGATGATGGTGATGATGATGACGGTGATGATGATGATGTGGTGGTGGTGGTGATGTCGATGATGGTGATAGGGATGATGATGGCAATGATGGTGAAGAAGATGATGATGGTGATGATGAAGGTGGCGATGATGATGGTGGTGGTGGTGGTGGTGGAGGTGGTGACGATGATGGTAATGTAGATGATAATGACGACGATGATGATGATGATGATGATGATGATGATGATGATGATGATGATGATGGAAATGATAGAAATGATAATGCTGCTGATGATGATGATGTTGATGATGGCTAAATGAACGATGATGGTGGATGTGGGGTTGATGATGTTGGTACCGACAAAGCGATGATCATGATGGTGTACATAATGACGCATGTCGGTCACGGTGGAAATTCATGATAATGATGCTCATGGAGATAATATTGTCGTTGGAGTTGATGAATTTTTGTGATGATTATGACATTCATAGTTCACATCATAAAATATCTTCATACATGTACCTTATCATAATCAAGAAATCGTTGTGTAGGCTCGTATGATTTGCATAATAAAGAAACCTTTGTTAAACTAGTGTGTTTCAATTTCACTCGACTTATATGAGAATCATCATTTAACCACAAAATATTTATTTATGACGAATTCGGGGGCGTTTCATGAAAATTGTCAGCTTTGATTAAATATTGTCAGCACTGACAATTTCAGAGAAATCCTTGGTTTTGATTGGCACAAAGGCTCTGCCCTCTGATTTTCACTATGGTAATTGTCGGAGAAAGTCAACTAGTCAGTGCTGGCAACTTTCATCTAACGGTCTTCAAGATGTCTCGTGTTTGTAGTTTTGCCATTGTTACTCAGAAACCTGTCATGTTTAATGTTCTTTTATGTAGCTGTTTTTGTCGAAAATAAGGAGGGCTAATAATGAAAAAGGAGAAATAAATCGATGTTCAGTATCACATCCTCCTTTGAACCCCCCCCCCCCCCCCGGAGTTGAATGATATAAAGAATAATCAACATCCTGGATATACGAGAAAAGGTTTTTTGGGGGGAATCCAATATTTGGAAATCAAGAATTACGTGGTTACCGTGTCATCTTGTTTAGATCTAATGTCAAATGTCTCGCCTCCTCGGTGAATATAATGTCCATGAATGATCTTGCTTTCTCGAACTTGACAACTTTGATGACCTTTGGACGTTGAGGATATCTTAGTTTGTTTGGATAGTGTTCTGATCATCCCGAGTAGGATCTTCTTGTCAGGTGCTATATCAAGATCTTTGTCAAATCGAGGATTTTTTTGACAAAATCCTATTCGCATGCACGACAGTTGTTTTCTTCAGGCAGGCAACACGTCAACTTCTTTAGGGGAAACGGTGTTATAGAAAAAAGGATATAACTTAAACTTACCCGATTTTTCTCTGGGTTACGTCACTCAAATATGAAATACATTATAGGACCGAACTCAAAAAAGGAGGTTTCAGATTTGAAAAGTTCATGATTTTGCAGTGTCCTGAAGGATTAATATGTTTGTATTCGATTTCTCTAAACGTTCTAGTGCGTGACACTTAATGCTCAAGGTAAACTCAAACGTACCGTTTACCAGGAATCGTGCACAGAGAAGTGAAAATGACCACTTTATTTTTTCATTTTTTGCAAAAAAAAAAGAAAACATAAGAAATGAATTATCGGTAAAAATATTTCTGATCTTTTTTTTCACATATCGTAGTATCAAAGGAAAAAATAGAGCCTAACGAACACAGTGGACTATCGTTCAAGATAATATAGTGTCATTTAGACCTTTTGAAAAAAAAGAATATTTGAAAAATCTATGCAAAACACCATAAGCCCGAATCGGGAGAAATGATTAAAAATGCAGGCTTGCACTAATACCGTCGGTGAATGGGGATGATAGCAAAATGTCAGAAATTATTAGATAAGTCCCCATAAACGACGGTTATTCCTGTCCACAGCATCACCACCATCATCATCACCATCATCACCATCATCATCACCATCATCATCATCATCACCATCACCATCATCATCATCATCATGCACCGTCATCACCATCTCTATCACTCAGTTCTCAGCAAAAATAAGCATGATTCCCAATAAACCATGCCGGCATATATACAGTCACTCAAAGAAGTACGAATTTTTCATTAACCATTTCAACTCATCCAACTCTTATTTCAGATTTGAAACGTGTAATGGGTGAGAGTCGCGACGATGAGGAGCTTCTCTGGGCGTGGCAGGGTTGGCGGAACGAGACAGGGGCTCCAAATCGGGATGACTTCCAACGGTTCGTAGAACTCAGCAACACTGTGGCGGAACAGAGCGGTAAGATCCTCTAATTCTATATCATAAATCATCACGTTTATAACCATTGTAAGCTTATTTTTTTATTCGGCTTTACTGGAATATGTTCATCCTATGCATGTTTCCAGCACAAAATTAAATTCCGGGGTGATCATTGCAGAAAAGGCTACCCTGTATAACTCTGAAGAGTGTACTATGTAAGTTATATGGTGACCAGCATGGTTGCATTATTATCATAATTATGTTTTGTTTTTCTCTAATAATGTCTCTGTATACAGATATACTAAATACAGTATACTCACTGTATCTCAAATGACTATTCTTCTACATGACGAAAGTTGCCTTAGAAATAACCAAAACTAATGTCTCAAACACTCGATTGTCATAGGTTTTGACGATCACGGGGACTTATTGCGGAGAGAGTACAACATGCCCCATATGGAAAACACCATGTCGGACCTACTGACCGATCTTCAGCCTCTGTATAACAACCTCCATGCATTCATCAGGAGGAGGTTGTATGATATACATGGACCCGAGGTCATTGATCTAGATGGACCGATTCCTTCACATCTTCTTGGTGAGCCCAATTAGCTGTCAAAAGTTCAAATTGCCATAGCCATATTAATGGATTGGGGATTGGTAAAAGAAGCAGAGGAGGGGATGAGGAAGGGTGAAACGGGATGAACGGAATACTGCAACTACCAAATAGACCTATTACTACTACTGCTATTTCTCTTACTACTACTACTACATGTACTACTAATACTACTGTTACTACCGCTATAATTCTACTATACCCGGGCTAATATATACTTCCTGCTTCTACTATACCCGGGCTAATATACTTCTACTACTGCTGCTGCTACTACTACTACTACTACTACTACTTCTACTACTCATGTCATACGGCCGCATTGATCCGCTATAAGCTGCAATTTTGGTGAAAAGCGGCCGCAGAACGCTGTCCGACCATCGCCTCTGCGCGAACGCACCCGGCGCCCGTGCCGCGTCGGGCTAGCTGCATACACGTATGCCCGTTACATAGGGATGCATACGCACTCACACGCAGGCGACGCGTGGACTACTACTACTACTACTACTACAAACCACCACCACTACCACTACTTCTCATGATAATTATAACAATCATCGAAATAATGAGGACAACAGTATTTCTAACGATCGAACTCCAGGTTGTATTAAAGTCTAACTTATTGCACCATAGGAGGATAAAAATGAAATACAATTATCTTCTCTTTGTCGTAATACTGAAACATCTGTTTGTGTTGTTCCAATATTCAGGTGGTATGTGGTCCCACTCGTGGTCGAATCTATTCGATGTCGCCAAACCTTACGATGTCGACGATGATGACCCCACTCAATTCCTTCAAGAACAGGTGAAAGATATAATTCCTGCACTTATACTTTGGGGACTGTTTATTTTATTTATTTCAATACGGGATTTTAAAAAATGTTTTCAGCCCCCATTTGAGTGTTTTTCAGCAAGTTCGTAAAAATACAATCATTACAACTAAACAGAAAGATAACAAACAAAATGGAAGTTCAACATAATTATAATAACAACTGATTAAAAAAAATAAATCTGAATAATATAAAGAGCTAATCATTCTAAAAAGGGAGGTTTAAGGTTTAAGCCCCATACTTTATTAACTTTTATTATTTTTTTATTCATTTCTTCCAGTCCTATACCCTTTCCTTTTTTTATGTTGACAAGCGGCCGGATTTCGCGAAATCCACCCCCTGGTTACGGGCGTCCTTCTGTCCACCCAGCATCCTACCATTATGGATTTTTTTTTAATTCAAGCACTCTTTATTTTTTTAAATCAGAACTATGACGTTCGAAGACTTTACGAGACCGCGGAGGATTTCTACACTTCGATGGGGTTTGAAGAGCTTCCCGAGTCCTTCTGGGAAAACTCTGTCTTCGGCAAACCCAAAGACGGTCGCAATGTCTCATGTGAGCCAACATCGTGGGACTTCCACAATCAAACAGATTTCAGGTACTTCTGTGATTTCTGGATTTAGACCCTACAGAATGTCCCAAAAATATGTTTTTCCTCTTTGTTTCTATGATTTCTATGATTTTGTTGTGTTGTAGGGTTTCTACATGCTCATCGGAAGTGACCATTGACGAACTCTCAAGGGCACATAATATTCTTGGCCACACCCAATACCAAAACTCCTACAGCCACCATCCAATCGCCTTCCGGGAACCAGCCAGTCCCGCGCTGTTCGAAGCCCTGGCTGATCTGACGTCATCTGAAGTCTTTAGCCCCGCCTACCTGAGGCAGCTTGGGCTCCCATTGGACGAGCAGAATGACGAGAGTAAGCAACGTGTCACGTAGACTTTTTGATTGGTTAGAAGTTATAAATGGCAAGCCAGGTCAGGTCGTCCTGCGTACATTATGATTCAGGACTTTGTGAATGAATGAATGAAAGAACGAACGAACGAACGAACGAACGAATGAATGAATGAACGAAGGAAGGAATGAAGGAATGGAACGAGTGAAGGAAGAAAGGAAGGAACGGACGAACGAACGAACGAGCAATGAATGAATGAATGATTGAATTTGTTATCCAATACAATAACAGTTTATCTCCAATTAGCTACGAATACATAAAAACAAGGATAATAGGAACTAGAAAATTAAGGCAGTTAATACATGTTTCTCAATTTGTTAATTTAAAACGAACATTGAATCATTATGCATGTGAATCCGCTAATTATAGTCTGCAATAAACATACATGCATAATACACTGCCTGCATAACTTAATTAGTTCATTTACTTAGATCTTAAGATATATATATATATTTACTTAATATAAATGATAACAAATTCAATGTATTCAATTTTCTAAAAAGATGTTCCAAGACAGCTATACGAAAACTTGACCTTGATGCTCAGGCTTTTTCTGATTTGACTGGTAGCTCATTCCAAGAAGTTATGCCTACATTGAGATAGACATTCTTTTCCCAAGCTCGACTTAACCTTTGTAAATACATACCAATCACTTATTCATTTCACTTCACTTAGGTTTTATGTTCTTTGATTTCTCTATCCTTCTTATAAAATTTGCAGAGATACAACTTAATGGTTTGATGAGGACTGCGTTGGACTCTCTTGCGCTCTTGCCTTACGCAAGCGCAGTAGATCAGTGGCGATGGGGTGTGTTTAATGGATCCATTCAACCCGAACAATATAATTCAAAGTGGTGGAAACTCAGGTTAGCTGGTCATAGGTGTCACAGGCCTAATTCATTTGCCATAGACTCGTGTATTAAAGTGGCACTTAAAAAGTCATAAATAATAAGGAGGAAATTCGAGGGTCGAATGTCTACTACCAGTAGACAGGATATTATGTCTGACATTCCATATCTGACCAGAAAAGGGTACCTCGATCGGCTCATTTAAAATAAATCGGCATTCATGAAGACAGGATCGAATTCATCAATTGAGAGAGTAAAATGGCCCTAATTCTTCCGCCAGTAAAAAAATAGTTCCAGAGTAGTGGTATATCTTTTCAATTTGGAATAAGGAAGTTCAGTAGGTTGCTTCCCTAATCAGTGTTAGATTGTCAATCATATTTATTCATTTTTCGTCAATCAGCAATATCGAATTTAAAAATTGAGAATTGGTTGGCTCGAATTAATATCTTTTGCCTGCCAGTTGTAATTAGGCCCGTGTAACCCAAAGGTGATAGAGAGTAATCCACAGTTCTATCCAATCTATATTCAATTGTTTGTTAAATTGATTAGTAAGCCTATATATAAAATGTGTATTCAATTATTTTCAATTGATTTCATATCGGTACATTCTACATGGATATCTTCTATCTGAGCCTTGTAGTGTTGATTCAAAATACAGCGGCCTGTCCAAATTGAGTCTATAATTATACGAGTTCGTCATTTCATGAGTAAATTCAACCAAAACCTATATGAATTACAAGATTAATTTCTTATTTCTTTTCTTAGATCGAATTATGAAGGTATTGTGCCGCCATTGGAGAGGACCGAAGCTGACTTCGACCCAGGCGCGGAGCTCAATATCATCTCAGACAACTCTTATGCAAAGTAAGACATTCTTTTATACACACGAGTTCAACCATGGTCAGAAGTAGAGGCGGCAGATTGTTGTGCGGGGGCAAATGCACCCCCCTCCCCCCCCCCACACACACACACACTTAATAAGATTTTGCAACGCCTCTGATTTGTTTTAGAATGAATATACATTTTTAGGCTTAAATGTTGTAATAAAATATGTCACATTATTTGATCTAAAAAATAGCACCTTATCCTCTTCATATTTGAACATTTTCTTGCTAGGTCGCTAGCTCCCTTGCATAAGTGGCGATATGAAAAAGGTAATGATTATTAGGGCACGGAATTTTTTTTCCAATTGCTAGTAGTTTTTTCGTTGTCCTCCATTTGCCCCCCCCCCTTCCTCCTTTCCACGATTTCAAGTTTATTTTATATAAATGATTAGAATACAATCAAACAAGACGGAAATTGATACCGACCGATATGCATGGGAGGTATGATATGAGCGTTTTCAAGATCCGATTATAGCATCTGTCCACTACTTAGGATATTTTGATCAGAAATAATAAATTTTATAGATTGTACAAAAATCGAGATGGGTATATAACCTGAATTTCCGTTGCTGCATTGATAGGCAAAAACCATGATTATTTTTTAGGTGCTCTTATGGGTCATTTTTTCCTCATTCTTGGAGTGAGAGGGAAATAACAAATATTTAATTTTGTTTTAATTTTCTGAAAATTATAAGGATATCAAGGACCGGGTATTGTTATTTTATACCACATGTGTAGTTGCAACGTTCAGCTTTTTATTTTATTTTTTTAGTAGTAAACAGTTTGATTAAACTTCAGATATATTATTCTTACATTCCTTTGACGGTCCGATGACTCCGACTGATGACTAGTGCATATTTCTTTCTTTCTTTCTTTTATTTTCAGGCATTTTCTTGGGCAGATTATGAAGTTTCAATTCATAAAATCACTTTGTCAAGCGGCTGGGCATACGGGACCGATCCAAGATTGTAACCTGTATGGAAACAGAGTGGCAGGACAACTCATTACGTAAGCATCACCATTATTCACAAAACAAGATAGAAAGATAGATATTAGATGTAAAGATAGATAGATAGATATATTATAGACATGGAAGAATAGATAGATGGAACGGTGAATCGATTGACGGATGGGCAGATAGATAAATAGATAGATAGATAGATACATACATAGATACATAGGAGGAAAATAAAAAAATAGATAGATAGATAGATCTTTAGATATGATATTGATATTTTTTCGAGACTTCAAAATAATGGTCTCATATAACTATTTAGTGCCCGGATTGAGATAGTTATGTAAATTTTATTTTTGGATGATCTTTAGTAGATGTAGAAGTCTTGAATATGATTTGGTAGATATTTTGCCCTTACTTTCAGTCTGTCCCACTCATGCCCCCCCCTCTCTCTCTCTCTCTTTCTTTCTCTCTCATCCCTTCTTTGTTTTTGTTTTTTATTTATTTGTCCTATGTCTTTTTACAGCACCGCAATGCAACTTGGGAAAACACGTTCATGGACCGAGATCTTCTACATCTTGACGCAACAATACGATTTGGATACGTCACCTTTCTTGGAATATTTCCAGCCGCTCAATGAGTTTCTGGAGAGAGAGAATCGAAGGAATGGGGATTCTACTGGCTGGGCACTGTCAGCAAGGAGAAGGCCCGACCAAACGCCTGGACGAACGGAGCCTAGTAAACCCAGTGACCGTATGTAATGATGAGATAAGCTATGATGAATTTGATCATCATGATAGAATATAAACACAAGCGCAAAAACATTCATTGATAATCTTTGAAAAGACCTTGTGTTGTAATACGGGAAGACTTCATCCCAGAGCTATGTTATATCAGCTAATTACTTTTCTTTCATATTTATAACTCGTCATTAATTCCTATTCAATAATCATAAAACTAACATACAAAACATAGAACATTTAAAGTTATTTATGCCTATATACATATACACCAACAACATCATCACGATCTAAAGCAAGGCAATCATCATAATATCATCAATTACGTTTAGAGTTGCTTTCAGTAAAAAAAGAGGGAAATGGTATGCGGTATATTTTGTTCGTATGTGAGCACAGAGAGAAAGAGAGAGAGAGAGTAAAAGAGAAAGAGAGAAAGCAGTGCTGACATGTGAATATAGAGAGCAATGTCATCAACGATGTAAAAGGTAAGTTAAATGGTTAACCTATATGAAAACTTGGCCACCAGCTCCCCCCCCCCACCCCCATGGGAAAGTTTAACCATAATCGCATAGTTGTTCTATGCATATGGCATGTCTCTCCCCAAATATTCAATAACAGTTAAGCAGGTCGGCAGCACCTTCGAATCATGATGCCTTCGGATATCCAGACGATGTGGAATCAACTGTTTCGGCTGCCGTCGCGATCACTCGGATGACTTCGGACCTGCTTCTGAATGACGTCACATTATCTCGATCTGCAAGGTTTGAGTTACAAATTATGCCTCTCACAAACTTGTTTAAGTTAATATTGTCAAATGATGAAAACTTGGCCACCAGCTACCCCATCCCACAGTTGTGTAAACATAATCAGACAATTATTCTTCTAATGGCGTAACTATACCCAGGTGCATATTTCATGTCAACAAATTCAACAGGCCGTTGGCATCTTAATCTTCATCTTCGTGTCGTCGGGTAGTCGGACTCCTGGAATCAACTGTTTCGGATCGTGATCGCTCGGATGTCTTTGGACCTGCTCATCTGATGTTTCTGAAAGACATAACATCTCGATTCAAGGTATGTGTGAATAATTACTATAACAAACTTGGCCACCACGCAAATTTTTAACAAATTCCTTGCACATATGCTTTCCTTCTTCTCAACATGTATTTCATAAGCAGGTTCAACAGATTTTGACAGGAACTACTTCTCTTCTTCAGCGAGTTGGGGCACCATTTTGCGAGGATATGAAATGATCTGGATACGTTTCGGATCACCTTTATACTAAATTTTCTCCATAATTTTGAAATTGGAAAGAAATGTAAGTAAACGACCCAAAAATTGGATCATAAGTCACTCCATTTCCACAGGGGTTTTACCTTCTGAAGCGCACCTTTCTCTGTCACGTTCTTCATAAGCAAGCTTCATATGTTCGCCAAGATGAAAGAACGTACTGAGAGGTCCATTGCCGTCAGATGATCATTTGAGAAAATGCATTTCCTGCAGGGCCACCATCATGCCTTCCAAGATTTGTGAGAGAGGTATGTAAACAATGAAAACAGACACAACTGTCCAAATTTGTTTGGCCATTCCGTAACCATTTCGTTTTCTTTACAGGCTCTTTTTGTCCGTCACATTGTTTTTCAGTTTCCTTTCCGTATCTTCAACAGATAATGTTCATAAATACATCCGTATGTGAGGGCACATGATGGACTAAGATACATGCCGTGAAAACAGTTTTGCAGAGAAGTGCATTTCCTTAACTTCTCAATCCAAGTTCTACTCTTCCAGGTAAGATTTCATTCATGAAAACTTGGCCACCAATGTATAATATAGCATAACTGTAACATGCTACTTTACTCTGAGATTTTTTTTGCTCCCTTCCCTTTTTAGTTCACATTTTTTTTTCAAGGATTAACGAGTACTTGCAGGTGTACACCACATCATCCCGACCAGGGTTTAAGAAACAAGGTGCCGTCAGATCAAAGATAAAGGGATTCTTGCGGCTAGACTGAACATACCATGGCCGTGAACCTTCACTCTCCACTGTCAACTGATACAAGAAGCCAATGGAAGACACCAAGCTCAAATGGGCTCCTACAGATGGATCGAAACTAGCTGGCTTCTGGAATCAGAGGAATGGCCAAAATCTAATGAAGATATGGACCTAGGTCCAGGATAAGAGTAAGCTGCAGGTACTTCCTTTCTTATGCTCAGTTACTCTAGTGGATCCGACTCAGGGCTGACCGAATCGTTAGCTGATCTGGTCCCTAATCACGATCCTCTCCGAGTAACACAAGGGACCTGTCATTTTGGGGTGAGATTTGCATTTATTGGGAGTACATTATAACTCCCTCGGAAGTGAACCGTGTATATTTAGACATTTTCACTCCAGACTGCCAGAAGGAGTTTTCATGCACTCTCAAAAGATGTGAATCCCACTCCAAAATGGCTGCTCACTCTGAGAGGAGTATTGGGGACCAGATTAGCTCTTTCGCAGTGTACGTTATTTCCAACGGCATACCATCGATCAGTTTGGAGTCAGGCTTGTTGGTGTGACTGTAACACAAGGCTTTCCCTACTGGAAAGGACACAGTGTCTTATAGTGTGTGCCACACTGTATTCCACAGTGTGTTCACACTTTGTACCAGAGAGAGTGTTCACAGTGTGGAATACAATGTGAAATCACCTACACACTGTTCATTTTGAGCATTTCAAGTGTGAAGCACGTATTTACATTGTTGACTCATGTGAATACGCTGTGTACAGTCACACTCTCAAAGTGTTCACAGTGTGAAAACATCTTCACACTATCGAATTTGAGCATTTTAACAGTATGCACAATATTTTCACATTGTCCACTCTGCGAACACACGGTGATCACACTGTGAACACACTGTGATCGCACTGTGAACACACTTTGATCGCAATGCGATCGCACTGTGAACACACCGTGAACTCACTGTGAACACACTATGAATATACTGTGAGCACACTATGAACATACTGTGAGCAAATTGTAAAATCTGTGAACACACTGTGAGCACACTGTAAACACACTGTGTGACACTGGGGTTACTTTGGTTACAAAAGGGTCAAAATAGAACGTCAAAAGTTCATAAATGTGAAGCAAGAAAACTTTGGCCACTTTAATGCACAAATTTTGAATGAAACTATTTCCAATGTATTGATTTCATTTTGAAAAAAAACATCCATTGCCGCCCTAAGAAGGATTTCCCCCAGAAGATATTTCAACAAAACAGATTCAATTTGAATTTTCATTATATTGATTATAATTCCTTAAGCTGTAACTGTTCCATCAATGCTAACTTCCATGTTAAAATCATTCTGATTAGCTGCTGAGCATCCTTTACCATGGTAGTTGTCATTAATGGCAAAGTTACGTCATGGTCATTTCATTCAACACGGACTAAAAAAACCAACTTGTTTTCATCTTCAAATGGGGGGGGGTCTAATAGGTAGTTTTATAAGCTTTATTTTGATTTATTTTTTCATTTCTCCTTATTGTTTCTTAAGCTAATCATGGGGCGATCAATCTGTTAAAAGACAAGATCTTTACAATCAGAGTAAACTGGATTGAACCAGATGCAACCGGATTCAACTGGACTAAACAAGACTCAACCAGATTCATTCACGCTTCACCAGTTTCAGCCAGTGAACTAAATGATGAATAGCTAAACATCAACATGGGAAGATTTATAACACACTCTCCAATTTGTTGTTATATTCATACCCAAAGGTCTTAGTTTTTTAGAAACGATAAAGCTATTTAAAAAGTTTTATAAGCCAATTGCATTTAGAAAGAACGATGACATTCCTAATCATTTTTATTCTTATAAGCTAAAGTTGCAAATGAAATTTTGAATCAAATACTTGGATTAACATTTTTTTGTGAATGAATATATATACACGATGAAATAATAATCAACTTAAATGAAGAATAGTCAAAGAATGCTTAAATATTCCACTTTAACTAGTTTCTGAACTGAAGAATTAAAGACGAAACTAGTGAAAGTGGAATATTTGAGCATTCTTTGACTATTCTTCATATAGTTTGATTATTACATATATCATGTAATAAATTCTTTACTGAACCTTTTGAAATTGCTCAAGAGTTTAATAATTTTTTCACGCGCATTGGTCCTGACCTGGCTTCAAAAATACAAAGTGATGGTAAAAATTTTACTGAGTATCTCTCCGAGCCCATCTCAAATACAATGTGTTTCATTCCAACAGATCAACATGAAATAATTAAGATCGTTGAAGCCTTAGCATCTAAAAAATCTAAAGGATATGATGGAATCAGCACAAAACTTTTAAAACATGTAATATATAGCATTGTCTTTCCATTAGAACATATCTTTAATCTATCTCTCTCTACTGGCTGTTGTCCCAATTTATTAAAAATAGCAAAAGTAGTCCCAGTTTACAAAAAAAGATGACCCGACTAAAGTTAATAATTATCGTCCTATATCACTTTTACCATGTTTATCAAAAATATTGGAAAAAATTGTGTACAAACGATTGGATTCTTTTTTGTCATTAAATAAAATTCTTATTCCAACCCAATTCGGATTTAGAAAAAAATTCTCAACCGATTTTGCAATTACTAAATTACTTGATAATGTTGTTGACTCCCTTTCAAAAAGAAGTCATATAATCGCTTTATTTATGGATCTAAGTAAAGCCTTCGACACCATTGATCATAAGATTTTATTACATAAATTATATAATTACGGAATACGTGGAGTTGCCTGGTCATGGATTAAAAGTTATCTTTCAAATCGACAACAATTCGTCTCAATTAATGATATTAAATCTCCGTTGTCCTTTCTTAATTGTGGAGTGCCACAAGGTTCGATTTTGGGGCCACTTCTGTTTTTGATATATATTAATGATATAGTAAATTCTTCCCAAATTCTTTCGTTTATTTTATATGCTGACGACTCCAACATTTTATTGTCTCACAGAAATTTAGATGAATTGATCAATACAATGAATTTAGAACTAAAAAATGTTTCGTCGTGGTTTAAATGTAACAAGTTATCCTTAAACATAAGTAAAACTCATTTTGTTCATTTTCAAGCCACTCATAGGAATGACGATTTTCCCAAAGACATTCTAATTGACAATGAGCCAATAGATAAAAAAGAATCTGTGAAATTTCTGGGCATAACAATAGACAAACATTTATCATGGAACCAACACGTAAGCAAAATATCCTCATCAATGGCTAAAGGAATTGGAATATTATACAAATTGAAGTATTTTTTGCCAGAGCACTCCCTTTTAATGATATACAATGCATTGATACTACCATATATTAATTATTGTAACCTTATTTGGGGAAACTGTAGTAAAACCAACCTTGAACATTTACTTTTATTACAAAAGAAAGCTGTTAGAATCTGCACAAAATCAACATATCTTTCACACACTGATCCTCTTTTTTATCGTCTAAAAACGTATAAGATATATGATATAAATACCATACAAATAGCTATTTTCATGTATAAATATCATTACAAACTGCTTCCTTCTGTATTTACCGATTTCTTTTCATATAATAACAACTTACATTCATATCCAACACGGACTTGTCAGAATATTCACTTAGAAAATCCTAGAACACTATTAGCACATAAACACTTAGACATCATGGGCCTGACATATGGAATACATTTCCTAGTTCGCTGAAACAGTTAAGATTCATTTCTCCTTTCAAAAAAGGTATTAAATCACTATTATTGAATAAATATTCACAAAGTTAATCGGCTATTTCTCTATTCCTTATGAAACACATGTTTTAAAAACAGGAAACAACTATAATACAAATAAAGCATACATTATGAGGACCAAGCGCCCCCCCCCCCCCCCCTCCCCCGTCATTATGCACCTGCACCTTTACGTTAAGATAATGTAGTAAGAATAATTATTATCGTTTTCTGGGGTTGCCACGCAGTCAAGCTCAGCTTATAGTGGCAACCCCTGCAACCTTCTAATAATCGATGTTTTAATAGAAAATGCATTATTATTTTTTTGTATGTTTTGCTTGTCAGTTGTATGTATATTATTATTGTATTTTCTTTGTTAATATGTTCATGAAAAAGTGTTGCAGAAACCAATAAATGAAAATGAAAATGAAAATAATGGCCCCAGTACAAAGACTAAAGGGAGCACAGAATTTCAGTTATTCATGAATCATATCATCAAGACTGTATTGTGTATCTTGAAATTTCACACTAAAGTTGCTCATAAAGCCACGCGTAGGGGTCACAATATTGATACTTATACATTCCTGGCTTGTAACAGCTTTCAGAGAGAAAAAACATTAAACTGGACACATAGAATTTAATTATGCGTTGCTTTTTATTATGTTTCACACAATGCATTGGATGCACAAGAAGGATTAAAAATCAGCCACAAACCACAATTTGATTGTGAAAAATTAGTTACAGAAATCAGAAGACAAATAAAGTAGTTCTTTACCAATACCTATTTGCTGTAGAATGAAGAGATATTAGAACATTAAATAAAATTAGATAATAAAAGTGGAAATATTTGTTACAAACTGTTCCATCAACATCAAAACCTTTAAGTATTTACAGAAAATGCCAAAGCAGTCTGTCTTTGGTTTTAAAATCTTTTGTACATTTTCCCCTTCCTAAATGCAAAAAGGGTATGTTTATATCAGCTGCAAGAAATAAAAACAATAAAATGGCATAATAATCTATTTACATTGGGTACAGATTTTAGTTTTCTTTTGTTTAAGTATTGTTTATAAGCTTTAAAATTAAATTTTGTTGGGAATATACAAAATAAGCAGTCTTTGCTAAGCAACACTGAGGGAATCTGAAAATAATACAAATAAATAAAGAGTGAAAATAATACTATGAAGAGTTGATTTGATATATATTTACATTAAAACCTGGATGATATCATATGTGAACAATTAAAAAATGTTGTTAATGTTCTTTACCCTGCATTTATATCAATATATTATGCTCTGTGAAAATATACAATATGTTTGTTTTAATGCTCCCTTGCTCTATGTAAAATAAGTGAAGTTAAGAGTTTTAAAGTAATTTTCTAAAAGTCACATTATATTAGTTATAATCATTTCATGTGAACATACATAATTTTGTATTTATAAGGCATCTCTTCCTGAAACTTTTTCATGTTGAAAAATAGTTATATTTCATTGATTGTATTAACACTGCAGGAAAACATACTAACACTTTCAACTGTGCTTTTACAAGAGCATAGTGCACAAATAATACAAGAGGCATAATAAAATAAAAGTTTGGTCTGACAATAGCTGTACCCTGTCTGATTTAATTGCTAAGTGTAACTGTGAATTGGATTGTTTAAATCTAATTCTAAATGATTCAAATTCAAACCTTTGATGAGTGCATAATAAAAAAAAGTGCTTAAAATTGCTGTCTTTAACATGTGTTTATGTTTAATGCACTAAACATATCTTTCTACATTTCTTTATAAAACTGTTGGTCACTATTACTATTATTATTCATTTGGCATCACCTGAACCTGGAAGGCCAAAAGCAAACTGAATCACTATGGCCCACAGGTCTCTCCTCCCAATTTAACTGATTGGGGGAGTGCAGGTGGACCACTACACCAGGGTTTAAAATTGTTTCTACCTTGTAACTCACAAAATATATCGTAAAATATATATAGAAATTTCAATGCAATGCAAATAGCATCAGGCATTCGTACACAGCTAAAGGCGGGTTTGTATTATGTCTTTAACTGTGTAAACATCAACAAAAACCACACACCTCATTAAATACTGAGCGTTAATACTTTGTAATAAATTTGTAAATGCTTTCCACAATACAAGCTTGACAGGTGGAATGTACGAGATAAACGTCATGCATTGATAATAATAATCGTGATAAATATAACTGTGCTTAGAAACATCTGTATAAAGTTATATGTAAATTTCTAGTATTATTTTTATCATCATCAACAGAATGAAGAATATTTCAGATTGCCTTGTAAAGCTTTACTTGTATCAGCCTGTTTGAAACTCTTATCTTTATCATGTCCACTATCAATAAAACAAATAATGCATAAACTTGATTCACAAGAACATCTGACTGGTCATTTTTAATTTTTCGTTTGTCCGAGGTTATCCACTTCCATTTTTGTCCACATTCTTTCTAGATATTCATTTTTAAATGTTCTTCACATTCTTTGTGACAATACGGAAAACAAACTGATTCCAGTCTAAATACATGACTTAATATCGGCTTGTGCTCTGTAGGTCTATTACCAAACCAATACAAGTGAGTATATTTGGTGAGAAATAAAGTAGCCATTTTAATTTACAATCCATTAGTCAACTAATCCCCCCCCTTTCCCCCGAATAATAACCTCAATTGATTTATTATACATTTTTAAATGTTTAGGTTTAAGTATAAAACTTTGGGCCTTCAAGTTTTTCTTACATGCAAAAACAATAATTGCAGAGAAGTCATTTTCTTAGAACCAAATTCTGTAGATCACTTGTTCTACCTACTATTTATTATCTATTATTTTATTCATTTTAATATCATTTTATTCATTTTTTACTTTATTTAATTCAAAATTCCTATTCTTTTCTTTATTCAATTTTCACTATCATTTTCTTTTTTTTTGGGGGGGGGAAATCTCCATCTATCCTTCTACTGTGTTGGCTTTCCATACCATTTGACTCTATAGCATTTAGTTTCAGAATGTGAAAGTCCAATACGTAAATAAGACTGGCTTTCCATAACATCTGACCTCCAGAGCATGTTCTTTCAAGATGATAAAGTCCAATATGTGAATAAGACTTTGGCTTTCCATAAGCTTGACCTACAGAGCATGTTGTTTCAAGATGATGAAGTCCAATATGTGAATAAATATTTGGCTTTCCATAATATTTGACCTCCAGAGCATGTTGTTTCAAGATGATGAAGTCCAATATGTGAATAAATATTTGGCTTTCCATAATATTTGACCTCCAGAGCATGTTGTTTCAAGACAATAAACTTCAATGCATAAATGTGAACAAGTCTTTCCATAACATTTGACATCTATAGCATATAGTTTCAGAATGTTAAAGTCCAATATATGAATAAGACTTTGGCTTTCCATAACATTTGACCTCCAGAGCATGTTGTTTTAGGATAATAAACTCTCTCTTTAGGATGGTGGGAAGAGAATAGAGTAGGTGACATAGAGGGGTAAGCAAAGTCCCTCCAGGGTGAGGACCTCACTCTTACAGGTCTTAGGTCCAATCCCAAACCGCTTTCCCAGGATGCCCGTGTTGAACGCATAATCCTGGCCCTTGATGCGGCACTGGATGCGGATGGAATAGAGGACCTCGCGATCGTGCCGCAGCGAGAACGTCTGACGCTCACAGACGCGGAAGGAGAGGGCGGGGTCACGGGGCTTCAGACGCTGTAAGGACAATAATAAAGATATTACATGGAAATTCAGATTAAAAAGTGATTAGACTGATGAGTTAACGATTTAGATTATTTTAAAAATACAGCAGACTCCTCTACACATCTATTTTCAAGAATAAAACTGAGCAAAAAATGATTGATATCCAACATTAATCTATTCATTGATAAAAAACATTTGCTTTGATTTCTTTTGCTTTGTATTATTGTCTGCTCATGCTGTTTAACATTGGGGCTTGCAGTAACATTTGAGGTGGAATATATTTGCGAGGCAACTACCACTTCATGTTATAAATCATAAATAGGAAAAATACTTTCTTTATTTCCCCACTTGAAAATTAAATACCCCTGAACAAATAGAAAACAGCATGCAAACGATCCTAATTATATGAATATCCTAATATGGTAATAATTTCATAATTCTGTAAAAATAGATCATATAACTAACCTGGATATAGAACTGGTACGAGTTCTGTTTGCCAACACGCTGTGCTTTCAGCTCAAAGTGAAATCCATGCAGTGAGACCACTTCACAGTGGTAGCGAGGTTCCTAATAATACACAAAATAAAATAAAATTATTATTTCAACACACACTTAAAGAATAAAGAACCCAGTGGTGGGTCATTCAAGCTGATTGTAAAGTGATGCATGATGATACAAATGATTGGAGTATGAAATGCTTAATTACAAAACAAAACAAACATTTCTTGATATGACAGCAAAGTATGAGCATCTTTCAAATTATTGAGGTGAAGAGTGTATACTTTACACTAAAATGAATGTCAAGATGATAATCAGCATACACCTATTTTCCAGCTTTGGATATCTATTATCTGACTATCTGACAATAGCAAATATTTGAAAATAAACAAATATTTATCAAACAACAATATTCGATGTAAATTATGCAAATACAACAAGATTAAAGATGGAAAGGAACACAAGAGCAATTCCTCTTTTCAAGGAGATAGTTTTGAAATACTTTTCATTTCAAATTAGTGTTGGACGGAAACAGTGTTTTTCATGATTAGTGGTGGTCCGAAATCTTTTGCGCTGGTTGGGCTCTACCACTGCCATCCACTATTATGCAAATAATGCATGCAGCCGAGTGCATTAGTGGAAATACAGAGCACATGAGGTTTCTTTACATAGGTGCCGCACTGTGCAAAAGCCGCTGGCGGCAAGTGCCCAGTGTGCACCATCTGAAGAAACTGAGCTTTCTCTGCATTTACTTTCACACATGACAGAGCAAGTGCATTATTTGTTTTATAAAATAGCAACACAGAAACAAATTCTTAAAAAGTTACAGTACACTTTTGTTGGACTTCACTGGGGACTTCTTCCGCATCCACTGTTCTGCTTGAGCGTGCAATATCAATTTTCGTTGCACACCTTTTGCACTGCCATGCGGTGCACAAAAAAAGTTGGATGTCACGTACTGGCCAATCGCGATGCTTGAAATAATTCACCTATGTTATAAACATAACTATTACAATGATTAGTATGATGCCAGAATCCCACTTACCAGTTCAATGATGAAACCGAGTCTGATGGCATCCTTCTTGAAGTCCTGCATCAGGGACATATCGCCCCCTCCCTGGAGGGCGTGGTAGTGCAAGGTCAGGGTGCGTAGGATCCACTGGCTGGGGACGACGTTCATCTGGAGCATGTCGTCCAGGTGTCGGGTGTCGGTGATACCGCTCATCCTCAAAGACATGAAGAGGCCGGCGTACGGCTGCCCCCGCTCCTGCTCTATGAAGGCACTGGAGCGTGACATGCTGAAGGAGAGAAAATGAAGAAAGAAATTAATGCAGTGGTGGTGGTGGTGATGATGTTGGAAGTGGTGGATGTCGTGGTAGTGGTTATCATAATGGATGGGGGTGCTGACGATGAGGAGGAAGATGAAGGCACTGAAACATGACATACTGATGGAGAGAAAAGAAAGATTATGATGGTGGTGGTAACCATGTCAGTGTTGGTGGAAGTTAAGATGGCGGTTGTGGTGGCGATGATGATGATGATAATGTTGAAGATGATGGTGATGATTACACTGAGAACGAAAAGAACAATCCTTTTTTACATCGACTTGAATTTGAGAAAACTGAATTCATAACACAAATCACCACATTGTTCACATTATCATCAATATCATCCCAATCAAGCTCATTGATACATTCACTATCGGACAGTTTTAAATAAATGTTATTAATTACAATATGCACATTCAAACTCATACAGGAAATGCAGTCAACCTTAAATCGGTATGAAACACTCCTGGGGCCCTGTTTCATAAAACCTGTTACAATAACAACTTTGCAATGACAGTTCAAAGCTACTGAAATCCTTCTTTCTGATTGGCTGATGGCAGATTTGTTATAGAAATTTTGCATTTGTTACTATAACAAGTCTTTATGAAACAGAACCCTGATGCAGTCTAAACCAGTAATTACCTGTTGAAGAAGGTAACGATAGTACTATGGGATGGCATTAACTGAAGATGATCATTCTCCTGAAGGAAGATCCAGTAACACAGTGTCTTATACACATAGTATTCATTGAACGTAAAGAACCTGTAGCAAAGGAAAAGGATCATTAAGGACAGCCTCAGCCTTCTGCATACACTACATATGACATCACGTTGTGTTATAGAAGTGTTGTGATTCCATAGGTTTGTACCCAGATATACTAGGTGATTATTTTTTTCACTTTTTAGAGCACGCATTTGATTTTTTCACCATTATCACATAGATCAATCCTAAATATTTTTTCCTGCAAGCTTGAATTGATGAAATCTACAATTATGGACAAGTTTTTCCGTATTTTATTTTATGCTTATTTGGAGCATAAAATAAAATATGGAAAAACTTGTCCGTATTTTATTTTATGCTCCAAATAAGCATAAAATATGACAACTCCAACAGAGGAGTACATCAAAGAGTTTGTTTGAAATATTTGTTTTTCAAAAAAAGAGAATATTTCAAAAGCTCGAAATAAGTAGCAAGTGCAGAGAGCTGGATTCTGAAGACAAGTGCAAATTTTTCCATCCTAGTAATTTATAGTATTAATGGGTACCGGGTAGAAGGAAATTCCTTTAATACTCTAGCACCCTATCAGGGTAGCCATGTTTAAACTGGGGTAATGATATGCTGTGTTTAGAAAGACTATATCAAGTGCTACATGTATTTGTTGCATATCATTATCATTATTAGTTTATTTGAATTGACTAACCTGCTTGATTTGATTATCTTCTGAAGAAGTTCTATGGGTAACTGCCTTAGCTGAATCTGAACAGACAACTGCGGATAGAGAAGAAATTATTCACTCATTAAATTGAATTGAACTGAATTGAACTTAATTGAATTGAACTGAATTACATAGTGAGTGGCAACTGCTCTGTCATAGCCAGAGTAAAGGCGACCGCACACCTTACGATCGGTCTGCAACTCGATTTCAGAATAAAATGTAGTAGAATTTGATGCTAATATTGAGACTTGGAATATCTTACTATGTAATGTTCTGAATCATCATACGAATACCTATATTCAAATCTGTGACTATGCTATCATCCTTCTTAGAATAAAAGCAAATTTAATAACTAGTCGTAATGACGTCATAGCAGTCATGTGATTGGCTATGATTTGAAACTAATTTGGCCTTTACTCCAAAATAAAGGCTTGCAATCTTTCAAAATGGTTATGTTAGTATTCTTTCAATTAATTTCAACCTCAAATAAAATGATATGTTCCATTAACATTTTCAGAAAATGAGTAAAATGCGATTTGTTCCAAAATCGGATCGGGACAGTCGTAAGGTGTGCGGTGGCCTTAAGTAGAGCACATTGAGATTTCCGGGGCATGCTTTATCAACATTTCTCTTCTTCTGTACGTGTCCACAGATTTGCTAGTCCATGTAGAGGCACAGGAACTAAAGTATGTGGTCATGGTCTCGAGCATTCGTTCAGGTATGGGATCTAAAGATACCTATTGATCCCAGCCTGATAACATCATCAGGTAGTTCTCATCTGACTTGTCGAATCTGCCAATTATCCTTTATTTGATTAGCTGAGAAGCAAAGGTGTGTTAACTGTCAAATAAAACAGACCTAAGATAAAGTATCTGCCAAGTCCCTTCACAACATGCTCCCCTAATAAAATTAGAGTAATGCACTTTCAAAGTATAATTATCACAATTATAATTGTCCATAAAGTATTTTTTTTTTACATTTGGTAAATTACAACTGCATACGCATAAATACAAAATTCCATTATCTTGTTTCTGTAAATTGACAAAATCATTAATTTATATTATGGGCAAATATCTATTATTATAAACCAATACAAATGCATGTTGCATCAATACAAAATTCCATTATTATGTTTCTGTAAATTGACAAAATCATTAATGAATATCATGGGCAAATATCTATTATTATAAACCAGCACAAATGTGTGTTGCATACATTTGTATATAAGGTTTTGGCCTTTTCGGTCACATATAAAAATCTATTGCCTTACCTGTGGAACAAGATTGAGTTCTAACCAACGCTCACAGGCATTCACAACCTGACCAATCTTGTACTGGAACGGGAAAATATAACATGACAAATATTTTAATAAACATCATCAAACAAAAATGTGTAATATTCAGTGTCAAAATACAGAGTTTTTCTTCTCATGCTATTCTCTGCTAATTCAGCAGATATAAACAAAAGTTCCAGATTTTGTACTTAAATAAATTTGAAATTACAACAGCTAACAATTCTCCTATTTGTGTTAAAAGTATCATTTTAATAAATATACATCAAATCCATTATGTAACACACAACAGGAACAATAGTTTTCTTCAAAATAAGAATATTGCTACACTTTTTTTACAATTGTTTCTTGCCAAACGGGCCCTCTTTGTTAGAAATTTTTTGTATTTTCATTGTAATTAATTAAAGCAGATAAATATCAAAACAAATATGATAAATACTATAATAGATATTAAAATAAAATAAAGAATTACCTTGAGTGCTGCCTGATGATATTTACAAACTGTACTTGACTGTATGTCATCCATCATAATATCAGCACATCTATTGATGAGAGAAAGAGGGGAGAGAAATTTGTCAAATCAGCATGAAATATGTCTCCAGTGGACGAGGTGTTTTGTAAAGCTCTGAATAGCTGCACAAGTAATAAAAAGCAGATTGTTATGAATTCAATATTCATGTTACTTGCAGATAGGGATCACCTAGAAATGTTTACCTTTAACCCTTGCGCGCTGATGATGCAATCTTGCACATTCGCACAATTAAGTTCAACAATCATAATAGATAGTTTTCTCCCCTAACTTCAAATTAGAGAAACTAATAAAAGACAACAGTTCTTGGATAACATCTACATTATAACTATTTGTATCGATTGTGCGATATGGAAATTGTGAATTAAAGAAAATAACATGAAACAATTGTCATTATTATCCTCCCAAATTCAATTCAGCATACAAAGAGTTCAATTATGTTCATCCCAACCCCTTTTTTATTTTTTTTGCTTGAAAGGAGAAGTCTGCCATAGTGCCATTGGGTACTAAAGCAATATCAGATTTCTTTTCTTTTTCATTGCCAAGATATATATACCTTAACTAAACAGAGTGATGAAAAATATCTACAAATCAAATTAATTGGGAATTGATTTATGGGGGGGGGGGCTGAGATTTGGCTAGCCTCTTGTACTTCAATCCAATTTAGGGTTGATATTTACCATAAACATGTAAAGCTCCCATGAAACTGAATTTTCAAATTCTTTGAAAGAGGGTGGGCTACCTACCTCCGTTCCAGGTCTGAGAATCCCAAGGCGTGTGCAGATGCTAGAACCCCAACCACATCGGTCCTCTCCGGGTCAACACCTTCATGGTATAGGTTACCAAGGGCGATGGCAAAAGCTGAGAACAAATATGAGATACCTATGATTAGAAGGTCGATGAAGATGATGGTGACAATGTTGATTTGGATGATGATGATGATGATAATGATGATGATATGATAATGATGACAATGATGATGGGGTGTTGAAAGTGATGATGATGACAATGATGATGATGACGGCGATGACGATTGATGATGATGATGATGATAATGACGATCATGTTAATATTATGATGATGATGGTGGTTGTGGTGGTGATGATGATGATGATAATGTTGATAATGATAATGATTGGAACGATAATGATAAGGATAATGATTGGGATGATAAAGTGAAGATAATGCTGACATAAACAACTATGATAATATAGATAAAAGATGCAACTGACGATTTTGCACAAGTGACTATATCAGGCAAGAAATAGCAAAAAGCAATTTTGCTAGCAGAAGAAGCAGGAACACTACTATAAGCAGCAACATCAGCAGTAAAAGAATCACTACCAGTAGCATTCTGAGTACATGGTAGTAAGGGCAACAGTGGCAATAGTTCTTTGCAACCCAGGAGCCGTGGTCACAGAAGCAGCAGCATCGTACCACCAGAACCTGCATTATTACCCATTTCCCCTTACATTCCTACATACCTTCCTTGGAGACCATTGGATCTTTGATCTTCAGCTTGAGTTTCACCATGTTACTAGTTCTAGCGGCTACGACGTGTGCTGGGTGGTTGATGTCTTTCTTGGAGGTCTGTTTGACGTTGTCTGGGGGGGCCTGTCGGGTACTCTGTTCTCTGCTAATCTTCTGATATTCAGAGCTGAAACAAACAAGAACAGGGAAGCCGTTAAAGGGGGGAAGTTCATCCTGATGAAAATTTTGTTGAAAAATACCAGGAAAAAAATTATTTAAATATTGATGAAGGTTGAGGAAAATCATTAAAGATTAAGAAACTTCTTAGAATTTCAAGTTTTTAATTTGTGATGTCATATACATGCCTGTGCAGCTGCGCTGCCCTATATGTTATGTCATATTAAATGCATGAATTTCAATTTTTCAATGATTAATGATGACTATAAATTTGTTTCTCTTTCAGAAACAGGTGTGAAATAGTTTTGTTTGTTGATATACTGAAGATACAATACTATTTTCCGTCTTTTGAGAAAATGTAATTTCATTGATTTTTTTCAAAACTCACGATAGACCGGAAGCTGCTCGCCTATGATCTCACAAATTAAAAGTCTTACAGTTATTTAAATCCTTAATAGATTTCCCTCAAACCTTCACCAATATTTGTTATTATTTTTCTGCTATATTTACAATAAACTTTTTGTCAGGCTGAACTCCCCCTTTAATTCTTGAATCAAGTGTACTATATGCATGTACTCACAAAAGCATATCATGGAATTTAGATTAGTTCATATCCCTTTCCAATGGTTCCATTTCTAAGTTTATTCGGTTTTCCAGCTCCTCAAAATAATCAATATAAGTGGGGCTCCAAATTATGATTTTTTTTTGTGTGTGTATTGATTTCATATCAGGCAAGCCGAACTTTCAATCTGACGATCCAACTTAATCTAAGCATTTCATTCAAGAAATAAATAATGCAGAGATGTGGATTACAATTAAAAAACAAGTTGTCCAACTATCTTGGACCACTATTTGATATGTTCTAATTCCAAAAATTTTAAGGTCTAAATCCATGGCAATAATAAAGCAATCATATTCACCTGTAAAACTGACTTTTGCTGATGTACTGGTCTACGGTTGCAGACATGGGATCTCTATAATAGAGTTCTTCATGTGGTTTATCAATAGCTTTCTGTAGCAACTGTGTCAGGGTCGATGCCTTGCGGATGTATGGACGGTGCAACTCCCAATTTGTATCCAGACACTGAAGCAAGATGTCTGGCGGAGGCAATGGGACAAATAAAAAAATAAATCAATAAACATGCAATATCTGCAGCTATAGTATCTGTAAAAGTTACCTAAATTATGTGGTTAATAATTTATTCTCACTTTATATATCTATGTTCCTATGATTGGAGTTGTTCCTTCAACACTCTGGTCCATATTCTGAACTAAGGATCAAATTAAACCCCGGCTTTAAATAGTGGTTTAACTATGGAGAGCCAATTGTGGCACAAATTCCTAACAGTACAAATCCACTGTAATAACTCATTTGACACTCAAATTTTTCATAACTTTCTGGGAATGATAACTGAGGTATTTTTAGTGTTTATGTAAGCAAAAGGAAACAAATAGTAAACATAATAAATACCAAATATAAACAGAATTTTTAAATTTTCGGCTGCCCATAAATTTAGCAGAGTTAGACCGTGGTCTAAGTTAAACCTGGGTGTCTTTATGGAACTTGTTCTTTAAGAAAGTTGCAATCAACTATCAGTCTGTATCCAGAGACTGAAGCGAGATGTATGGTGGTGTCAGCAATGAGCCAAATGCAAAATATATCAATAATATATAAACGAGTGATATCAACATATTTAGACCCAGGTTTGTGCGATTGTGACCAATATGAGGTAGAATATGTATACTTAAGACTTTTTGCTATATAATGTATGGAGGTTTGCAGTATTGTCTTCAAGAAACTTGATCTATCTTATATTCAAAGGTGCAATTACTCGTTGATTTTGCATCGACCCTAGGTGGGTATTCTGAAAAACTAGGGTATTTTTTTTAATTACCTTTCACTCTTGTAATTGTTAGGCTTTAGGTCTGTGATAAATGTGAGCTACATGAAGGCAAAATTGGGCCCATTTTTAAACAAGATGCACATTCATAGATCTGTGCCTTGGTATATAACGCTTAGCAATTGATCATAAGGCTGATTCATATGATTCACTGCACTGGTTATTGAGTATGATCAATCGCAAAAAAAATCAGCTCCATGATCAGTAACAAGGCTTTGTGTTACAGGGCTAAGAGAAGCCGTCATGTAGGAAAGGCTATTCTACTCACCAGGCCCGAGCAGACTGTGCACGGGAGCAGAATGATAGTGAAAGATATCGACAGGCGTGGGAGACCTGGCAGACATCGGTCGGAACTTCTCTATTGGAGCAGGGGGTCTGTGAAAAAAAAATATACAGGTTTTTTTTTTCTCTACTATATAGTATTATGTTGTTTTTTTTCCCTTCACACCTAGCGATTACAATATCACTTACACCATATGTACATATATTTATTCATATACATCCCCTTCACTAACCTGATTGGTCATCTCTACTCACTAATGCCCCTTTTGTCTCCTTGTTTCTAGTGTTGCTGTTGAATGTCTGTGGTCTACATTTTGTTTTTTGTTTTATTTTGTTCTACTTTACATGTTTGTCATTTTGCCTCCGACGAAGATTCTGCTAGGATCGAAAGCTTGGGCCCCTTTTGACTCTCTAAAAAAATATTAATCAATGTTGTTTAAATGTGTTTAAAACTGGATAAATTACACATCTTTACTCTTTTTCATTTCTGATCTTCTGTCCATATTATCCCTCCATCTTCATATACCTCTACAGATCTGATTGCCCTAAACTGAAGCACAAACCATGATGTGATTTAAAGGGATGCTCCAGGCTAAAGATATTTATATTTCACTAAATAGAGTAAAATCCAGAGCAAAATGCTGGAAATTTGATCAAAATCAGATAACAATTAATAAAGTTATTAGATTTTAAAGATTTGCATTATTCCGGTGAAACAGTTCTAGGCATGTCTTTATGAATATTCACTAGGTGGGCTAATTGTTTATATTACATAGGTTATGTAGATTCGAATCAGTGATAGGTCAATACGCCATCACGTGACCATGGCTGCGAGGATAGCATTTGTTATATTCTAGGTTTTGACGTCACCTCAGGGAATATACCGCGTAGTATTTTCAATTGCGGCGTTATATCCACTAAGGTGACGTCACTCGCTGCATACAAGTTACGCAGCAAGGTAGTTGATGTACGCGCTAGTGTTAACGCGTTGATTGCATGAAGAATGCGCTTTAAAAAAAACTATTATGACGTAGATGGATCAGAGCTGTAGCAAGAATTTCGGGTTTGAGCCAGATGATGAATGCAATTTCTGATGGCGAATCCACATATACTATATAATATAACAGATATTGCCTGGTCTATCGTTTTTAATAAATAACATTTCAACTCCCCTCCGAAGCTATATTTTTCCCTCGGGATAATATTTTCCCGCAGCGCTGCACGCTTCGGGCAAAATATATTCCCTTGGGAAAAATATAACTCCGTCGGGAGACGAAATGTTATATTCAAACTCTAGGTAGGCAATATCTGTATAATATCCCCACTTTCTTTTGTATTTCATAATATGAAATTAGGTTTATTAAAAAAAATTCTACCAAGAACTAAAACAATTGGATTAACAACTTATTAAGTGCATTAGTTATATATTGCCTCAACTTATTTCATCATAATGGAAACACATCATTTACACAGGTATGAAAAAATGAAACAAATATGATTTCATGTAATAACATTAGAAAAAAGTAAGTAAGGATGTGACATCATCAGTCCACCTACTGTATATTCATGACGACGTGCAACCATTTTAAAAAAATATTGCTAAACTCTAAAATTCAATAACTTTTTTTTATTTGCTATCCGATTTTGATCAAACTTTCAGCATTTTGCTTTGTAAATTTTACTCTATTTATTTAGATATAAATATCTTCAGCCTGGAGCATCCGTTTTAACATTGGATTAAATTTAGTTCAATTCAAGTAGGTTTTGTCTAATATTGCATATGTCTAATATTGCATATGGCAGTTAAATTGAGCAGTTATTACAATCCACAATGGATAAACATACGTACATGAACATGCATACATGTACAAATAGAATAGAGGTGTATAGCATCACCTCTTGTCTGAGTTAAGGTCAAACAAACAAGTAAAGATGTTTGATTTGTCTTAGATATTTTGAGATCACTTGTTTGTAGCTGTAAGAACCCGTTATGTCATATCAAGCCAAGATATGATACAACTGTGAAATCAAAATATGGATTAAATCAAAATGCAATTCCTTTGTGAACAAAGGCTATAATTAAAGGTCAAGTCCAACCCAGAAAAATGTTGAAATTTTTAGTGTTATGCTTGTTGGATTTTTCTCTTTTTTATTCAAATCAACTTTTTGTTGGGGTGGACTTGTTCTTTAAAGAGAACTTACTGTGTTGTTTTCTTCCCATGGACCGGGGCGGTGGCGGGAGGCTGTGGACTGGGCCCTCTCTGGTTGTACCAGCTCTCACTCGCAAACTGAGGGGCTGTCATCGGCTTATCATGGCCCTCTGTGGAATGGAACTGATAGGGACGATCCGGATCGCGGTTGGTCGTAGTTGCAGGGTTGTCAGCTAAGGAATAACAATGAAAATTGAGATAAGATGAAAAGTAAGACTATGCAGTGAAGAAAAACCAACTGGTGCTTCCTTTACAAGTCTACGATACTTGAAATGTCTTTCACTAGTACATTTGGATTATGATATCAGTAAGCATTGTGTAATATATAGATAACAAATACCATACAATCGTAAGATACGTTTTAACAATCAGTTGCTTATCATTTCCTTTCAACTGCAAGGACATTTGCATGAAAAAATTGCCTAATAGAAGCAAATTAAATCAGTTTTGGACGAAAAAATTGAATAAGATCATCACTTTCATATTTGGATTCCTTAAGATTTGGAATTTAATCAACACATTCCACTGTATATTCTCATCAGCAATTAACAGTGACAACATATTTGAAATGTGAAATAAAATAGAATACTTTCCTAGGAACCAGCTTCAAGGAATGGGTGTACTTTACAAGAGTATAAGAAAGGAAGACAAACTTTATTTTGGGGGAAAATGATGATTAGGCTTTACATCTATTTCTTCACCAAGACCCTGACTTCCTATCATGAGTGCACAAGGAAACCTTCAACAGAAAAGCTCCACATTTATATCATCTTAAGATTCTGTGCATGTTTCAATAGTGAGTTGATAAATCAAATACCTAGTAAAGACAAACCACAGTGAATCCACCTAAATTTAATTCTTAATTAGGGACTTAACTTCCAAGAAATTATATTTCCAGGCATTTGATAAAAAAAATAATTGTTAATCAGGGCTTGCCATTATCTAGAATGTTACCTGATAGAATAGCAATAGTGTTCTTGTTATAGGGTTCGTTGATGGATCGAATGGCTTGAGAAGTTCCCAGAAGATCACCTCCGAGTGACTCCGGGAGCCTCCACCTGTTGGTCCCTCCGACCTGCTTCCTTATCCTGTAGCGTGGAGACTCGGGATGCTGTCAAATTTGAAGAAAAATAAAAATTCTCTTTAGTCTTAACAAATTTAAAATTAAACCAATAACGTACATGTATGAAAGTATTGATTATAAAGGTATACTCAGAGCTGCCAACCTGAATTCAAGAACATTTCAGTATTTTTACAGCTGAAAGTCAGTATTTTGGTGAGGAAAACAGTATTTTCGAAGAATACCATAGATAGGACAACACATAAAACTGAAACTTGAGAAATCAGTATTTTGCATCAAACCATCAGTATTCTTCTCATTTTTCAGTACTAAATACGGAAAATCCGTACTACTTGGCAGCTCTGTATATTAATACTGTATGTAGCATCTTGATTTAACTTTTTCTTAAAAAGCTTAAATTGCACTTGAATAATTTCTGAGACCTTATTCATGATGAAAAATAATCCATATATACTGTAGGCATTTGCAATCAACTTGAAGGGCCCCATCCAACAAAGAATTGTGACTGATCAGATCAATCTCAACTATGGACGGCCAGCAACGTCAACATCTATTATGCAAGTTTGTTCAAAATATTTTCGAACTATGATGTATATTCATGTATGTACATTCATTTTTCTTCTTGAATATTCACTGTGCTTCTCTTTGTTTATAAAGGACATTGTTCAAATTTCCTGTAGATAAAATTATGACACTGATGGATTTCCATAGAGTTACGATTGACTGGTTCATCGTAATTGTCAGTGTCGTTATGAAACATGGGCCAGACAAATTCAAAATCCTAAATGAATTCCTCATAGACCAAACCAACTGAACTGTTGCATTTCTTTATTAATTTCAAATTATCATCCCTCTGATTTGAGACGGAAACTGACAAACAATCGTATTAGGATGAGAAAGTCGAATGATAGTAGCTGCTATAAACACTGATTTCATGAGAAAATTTCTGTAAAAACCAAGATTTCATTATGGATCTTAATCTTGTACTCTACAGTTGCATTATTGCATAAACTGAAAACATAGTATATTCATGAAATCATAGCTGGAAAACGATCAAACTGTAAATTGTCAACACAGATAAGCACATGTGGGACAGTGTTATTATTGCTTGGGAAAATACCTGATATTTTGCTCGAATCCAACACTAATTTTTCTCAGCAATGACCTAGTTTCTTGGTATCGTTTGGCACATAATCATTGTACTTATGCAAAAAGACACTTAGTTGGTCACTTTATTGGATTCTGTACAAACTCATTTTGAAAGAATTACCATAATTGGCATTTATCTTTAAACTTACCCGTGGTGGTTGCCTTCCATCGACGACAACACCTCGGAGAGCCGTGTAAGGAGCACTTTGAAGGGCCCTACAGTATGTAAAAATCAAATTGATATATAAAAATTGATATTTTTATTTAGTTTCAGATTTAAAAAAATATTCGCATTCATTAACTCGCCATCATACTTATACTGCATATCTGACTGATTGTTGTTATACCTGACAGGCAGGTTGTAGGTCTGGAAAAGAGGGCATTTCAAGCACTAACAAATATTAGTTCTTGACTCGAATAAATTGTAAGCACTTTCATAAATTGTTGTCTTTTTCTTTTGGCATAAAAATTTGCGTGTGTTTGTGTGGGGGGGGTTATTGAATTTTGTCAGACATGTATCAATAAGATATGATTATTTACGTCTGAGACTGACCTTTCACATTAGTTTAACAATACTATCACCATCCAAAAGATGTGACCAGGGCTCAAACCTCCATTCTTTGTAGATCTATCAATTTGTAGACCAAAACCTTCTGTCTCTGTTACGTTGGCTGTTTCGCTGAACTCCGTTGGCTCCACTCACCAAATACAGAGACCGAGGTTCTAGCTCGATCTGTACAGGGGCTCAGATCAATGGCCATATGTTTATGTATTAAGTTTGGATAAAACAGGGAAGTGAAGTTGCCCAACAGCTGAAGTAGGTCACTGTTTTTTCCCCCTTTTAAGTTTATTTTTCCCCGTTTTGGTGCATTTCAGGCCAAAAAGGAATAATAGGCCTAGGCCTAATCTTTATTTTGGTACAGTTCTTTGAAATAAAAGACAAAAATCAACGAGCCCCGTCAGGGGATTTTGAATTGTTAACCCCCAATGGTGGCTGCACAATAGCGAGCCGTCTATATACGAGGAGAAATAGCAAAAATTAATTAAATGTTAATTTAAAAACTCCTCAAAACAGATGGCTGCCAGCTGTCTAGGTTAATTGGTATGATGGTGGGCCCCAAGTCTGCGCACCTAACAATTTGAGTTAAGATTTACCATGAATTTCTTCTTATTTCACAAAATCTTTTGGTTAATAGTGTTCCTTACATTATTAAGAGTAAGTGTACCAAAATTCTCATTAAAAAATGAAAGAAAATATAAGATTTTCTTGAAAAAACCTAGGGCAGTCATTTTCAGATTGAAAAAAAAATGGTACCCTACGTCCACGCACTCATTCACTTTGCACACGATTCAGGGATTTTGATGACAAAGGCTGCATTTTGAGGCCGTCACATGAAATGCCCTGAATTCATTATTTTTCCACCATTTTGAGTCGGATTTTTTAATGAATACCTGCCTATGTATTGCATGTGTAAAGTTCGTGCCCGTTGCGTATCTTCTTTTTACTAGAATCGCGCAGATACGCGGGTGCGCAGACTTGGGAGACCGCGCAGACATGGGGGAACTGACCATAATTTTTCAAAATGGGTTGGATTACATGCAGGCCCATGCCACAATGCCCAATTGTACTGAATTATTTGGCTTTACCACAGTCTTTCTCACTTCTTTTTTCCTTTGGCTTTGTGACTAACAAAATCTGTGAATAAATGTCGATTTTGGTCCAATAAAAATGTTATACCCAGTTGTTGTATTATAACATCATGGAATGCCTTGCCTGAATCACTTATATCTGCACATAATATTGTCGCTTTCAAAAATGACTTGGATAAACTTTGGCAAAGCAAACAGTTCTATGTACCATGACGACCTCCACGCACACACGCATCATGCATCAGTTTTGCAATTTGTTATCCGTTATGACTTCGTTGACGACCGGGAGATCTACAGGTTTACCTCATTTCCCGTATATTACCAGATGATGATCAGATGATGATGATTGGGTGTCCAGACGATCAATTTTAGAAAGTCAAATTTGGAAAAATTTACAAGCAAAGTTTGAGCAAGTTCTTGTAGTACAAAATGTTAGGAAATATTATGAAGAACAAAATAGAAGATGACTACAAATATTGAATTCATATTCTTAGTGTTATCCAAAGACAAAAAAGGCTTCAGAAATATGAAGTGTCCGGACACCCGACCCCCATCCGATCTTCACTTCACTCAGTTCCAGTCAATGCCAAGATTAAGAAAATCTACTCACATGGAATAAGAAAGTGCACGAGGATTAAATCTTGGAGGTTCTGTTGGTAAATATGGCAACATTAGTCTTCCAGATGCATGCGATGTACTCGAAGAAATATTGCGGAGCACAGTTGTCTCAGCCATGTTTTTTTTTTCTTGACGTTTCCCACTGCAAAATCAGATGGTCAAATACAAATTGCAAAATCTCTTTGTTTTCACTATTTTCTAACTAAATCACGAGCAAGCACACTCCTGACAATAATGTCATTCTTGACGATCCTTTTTTTCCAGAGATCTTTAATAAATATTCAAATCTCAAGAAAATTTTGTAGACTATTTGGGTCCATTGAATGATTGATCAGCGCTGATACCGCCAAAAGAACGGGACACGGTGTAATCGCGCCCGGGAAGTTACGGCCACGATGATAATCAACACTCGCTGGCGCTTTCCATTTGCCTGCGCACAGAGATACGATCTTACGTATACGTAAGCTCCCGAAGGGAGCTAGAGAGGCAACTCTTTTCGCGCGTTTTTGATTTTCCATAGGTTTTGTACATAACAAACATGGCTGCCATTTGTCCAATTTGAAGGTTGATTTTGGAAGGTCAATGTTTAATTCATGATAATGACGTCAAAATACGCACAATGCACTTGTATGATTGGATAAAACGCGAATGTTTTATTCATTTTCATGCATTAAACATTTTTTTCCGTCCCACAATTCCCTACGATATCTGTGCGAAGTGTCGTTCTTTTTGATTCTGCGAAATTCAACTTTTTGAAATACAATAGCAAGTCTAATTATCTGTTTTTAGAATTGATGTTCAAAATCATGATTTCGGAGTGAACTTCAATGGAGCAGAAAATCTTGGAGGACACATTAATATCAATCTAATGACATTCCATAGGAATAAAAGTAAGTTAAGTTCAATTCCTTACTTTGATCTTAGTTGAAATTGTAATGTGTTTGCTGGGGTTCGGCGTCGCATGCATGGCTTTATGTGCAGTTTACAACGCAAACCACAATTTCCATATTTCCATTTCTTTTTCCTGTCCTGATCCCAAATAAGTCTGAAATCTGACTGACATATTTTCTCAGAAAATAATATAGTTTTTCGTAGAACTAAGTTGGTTAATTGGGATGCTTCATGTCCGCCCTTATTAAATCTGTATTTCAGTTCTTATTGTCAAATATCAGGGGTAGATGTGGACTTGTTTAACGGCAAAGCTGCATCAAAATTAAGCCAAATATATAGCCAGAGGCAGAGCGGGATGCGGACTTTGATATCGCCGGTGCCAGCCGGCTGCGAAATTGCCGATGTAGGCTAGGTCATTAGGTGTTGGAAATTGTCAAACAAGCTTGAGTTGAAATTTGAAGTTATAGGCCATGGGCCTAGTACTGATTTTTCGACACCGCTATTTCAATATAATTATCTGCATTTAAAATGAAATGAAATTAAATCTAAATGAACTGAATCTGTTTGGAAGGAATGATATTGGTAGATTTTGCCATGCCCATGGCCATGACATGTCATGGTCACTCATGGGATGATTTTTGAGACAGATGTTAACGTTTTTCTTTTTTAAAATAAAAGTAAGGCCCTAGGATAGATCTAACTTAGATATAGATTTAAAAAAAATTCTAGATCTGTCTGGTTTGACTTTTTTCTACAAAGATTTAAGTTAACTTTATTTTAGTTCCTGGCTGCATGGACCGTTGGACTAAAATATGATTAGCCCAGCAAAGGAGTTTAGTGATTCTTTTTATTTTCGGGGGGGGGGGGGGCAACATTTCTTTGTCAGGGTTCAAACTGCTCAATTGTTTTTTGGAAGGGTTGAGAAAATTTATAGTGCCCTATTTTGAATTGTTTAAGTATAAGGCTAAGCAGAGAGAGTGGCGGAGCCAATTGATTTATCTTTATTGTCCTCACTTGATGTTATTTGTGGTGAAAGGCAAAGGGTCATTTAAAGCAAATCCTTTTTTAAAATAAAAATCAAACTTAAGGAGGAACTCACTTAACGTAGAGATTCAAATCAGACATGTTTATAGACGAGTGCAAAAAATTTAATGATTGTCTCGCACTGATGAATGAGCGAGAGCCATATTATCACACAAATGATGTTTATCCTACATCTGTCAAAGCTGGCTTGGTGTATATATATATATATATATATATATATATTGAAGATTGACAAAAGACCTCACTATAGTAGGCCACGTATGCTTGAACCATTTAGTTTTTGGTCAAGACCTGCTTTTTTCTAGTTGGGAATTGTGAAAGCTGGAAACTCTCAAAAAAATTGTTTTAAGAGAGGAATTTTGTTAATCACCTTTGAAATTTTTAACTGTAAAGTATTGTATGTATATTGAATTGCAGATCCAATGGGATCCAGTTCTTAGCAGTCCCAGCCTAGTCAGAAGTACAAAGTCAAATACCATTTGCACATCACCAAGAGGTACAATCTGATGACTAACAGGATATCTGATCTAAAAGCTTGCCAGGTATGCTTTTTTCATAAAAATATTTAAAAAATATATTTTTTTCTGAATCATGTTATCCCATAGAGTAAAGCTCCATGATGAGATAATATTCTTTTGGATTCAGATTCACCAGTATTTCCATTGATGCATATTGTCCATGTCTCTTAACTATATTAATCATACATAAAATCACTTTAAAACTCAGTTACTCTGAAGACAGAAATAAAAAAGACAAAATATTGAGATTAATCTTTCGATATATATTTGAAATGGTTTTCACACTTAATAAAAAAAAAGTTATATGAATAATGATCTATAATAGTGATCTATGATTTTTATCTGGCAACATAAGTTACTACATGTGCATTTTCTAAATAATATTGCATGGAAGAGTAGGGGCTCATAAAAAGTTTAAAACTTCTAAATAAATTGGACTAGATGAGTAAGAATAATATTTATCAGCAGCTCATTTTGTTCCTTTCTCTTTTTGTTTACTATGCAGGTTTCACAGGATGCTTGAGTATCACCAGGGCAGATCAAGAAGAAATATGAAGGCTAGGTTCATAACAAGCAGTTACTTCATTGCAATTACAGATTTAAAAAATTGAATCAATTTAAATAAATGTGTCAATACATATTGAATGTTGCTTAAACTACACATCTGTTGAAAAAAAAGATTAATTGGAGTATAGATATTTAGGTCCATAGGTTTCACACAAGATTAAAATATTTTTCCAAAGGGCACACTTAACCCCCCCCCCCTTATTAATGTTCTAATCATCTACATGTAGTACTTATAGTAGTGAAAGCACTTTGAATAGTATTAGTAGTTTGAAAGGGATAGGTTGTATTCTGGTAATCTAAACAATGCAGAATGGGCCTTTACTGAGGTCTGGGCTATGTAACATACATGACTACAGACATATAAAAGGTGATAAGAAATAATGGATTTTCATTGAAAAAATGTGCATAATAAAAACAATGTGACAGAACAAAGGGCGAAGAAATCACTCTCAGTCCTGGACCCCAATTCATTAAGACTAACCACTAGCTATTCTAACTTTGAAATTCTGGTAATTACTATGGAAACATTAAAGCAACAGATCAAAATTGGGGTTCCCATGCTAGTTGCTAGTTACATTTGGGGCCAATTTACCATGAAGTCCTTATGAAACAAGAACCTGTATGTATTGCTGGACATTAAGCTGTTGAATTCATTTTCTGGGGGAAGTGAAAAGTTGCACTATTTTTTTTTTCTCTTTGTTTTTGTAACACTGTATTGTCGATGTCCCGTATAATGAACTAGATTAGCTCTGCAAATAAAATAATTTGTTGGAAATAAACACAACTCTAGCAGCACTTCACAACAATAGACAATAAGCAACTTTGTTACTGATTTACTAATGTGCAGATTTGGGAAGGCACTCTTTAGAGAAATGTGGCAATGTGCTCCCCTTTTTTTATGAAGTGTCCCCGATTAGATTAGCATGCTATTTCTTGTCAGCAAATGCTGAAAAAATGATTTGATATTTGAGTAACTGACTTTGAGAGAGAGGTATATCGATAATCTTTTTATTAATGGCATCCTTGATGCCCCCCTTATATTGACTATGTAAGGCTTATCAATAACTATGTAAGTGAATATACGTACTTATTTTTTTCATTTTTTTTCTCTAGATTTTACAAAAAAAATACATCCCCTCTCATGTAATATCCTTGCAATTTCTGTTGCACTCATTATAGGCATTTTGCCGATGTAATTTGATGCTTTGGTGAGAAAAAAGAGAAAAAAATATTTTTATCATGTATTCAAAAATTTATTAATTAATAAACATTATAATTTGAAATATTACTTTCTTGATATTCGTGATTTACTTAATCCACCAATTTATATTGCGTGAAAGATATGTGGTGATGATGTTATTGCTACCAAACTGTGTTGTGATGAAATGGCACTGAAGATTACTTCTATATGACTGGAATATGATGGTGCTACTGATTGATTGATTGATTCTGTATGTCGGGTATCCATGGGTATAATACTAGTACAACAGGTATTTAGTATCAAAATAACATGAGTGGCAAGAATATAAAAAAGCCATTGCAACATGGCATACAGTGACATTCAGGTGCAGCCGAATTAAAGACATGAATGAGTTTGATTTAAAAGTGGGATAGAAATAAAAATGAAATGAGAATAATTGTTTGCTCGCATGATTATGTGGAATGTGTGTGTGTGGAAGAGAGGGGGTAGGTGGAATCGATAGAGAAATATAGGGGGTGGGCAGGTACAAAATTTTTATTTTATTTGGAAGTGACCTTTAAGATAGCCTTGATGAGAGCAAATACATGGGGGGGGGGTACTGGGCTCTCTTTTGCTCCCATCCCAAACTCAGACTTAAAAAAAAATCTTCATAAGATTTGCACCAGATTGTTCATTTCAATTTCAAAATAAAGACAAAATGACCTGATTGCTCTCTTGCTCAGATTTTTCTAATCATTTTAAGTATTTACCCCACCCCCAAAATAATAAACAAATATTTGTGGCTATTCATGATGTGTAATGAAAATAATGGGCAGTGATGAACACCTGATGAATAGAGCAAGCAGATCCCTAAGTTCAATCCTACTAATGATTCTCTTGTAAGCTTCCAAAATGTCTTCCAGGGAAATATCTAGCAAATAAATAACTGAATTAGTTGATGTAGTAATAAGCGCGAAAGAATTAAAAATGTAAGATGAATAAAGAACTAAATACCTTGAGGGGGGTGAACGGGGAATGATCATTGACATGAATTTACCAAAGACGCGCAGCTCTATGAATACCGGTACATTTCATATTCAATCACCTCGCGTATTATGCTAATTTGTGACAATTTGCTTATTTGCATATTTTTACGCTGTGCGCGCAGGCCAATTTATGACCACGCCTCTGTTTCGCTGGTGTGCAATGTAGTTGCGGTGTCCATAGCCTTGTACGCGAAAAATGGGAGCAGTGTGCACTTTTGACCTTCCAAAATTTCCCCATGTCTGACCGGATGCAGAAGCGGAGTTTCCACCCCCTGTGCCTGCGACAGCTATTGTTTACAAAGCAACCTTCGAAGTGGAGCCTCACGTGTGGAAATGATGGCGTTAGTAACGGTTGCTAAGGTAAGGACTTCCGATCCCATGCGCAGGTTGGGCTAGCCTGGGGGCCCGGGCGCCGGGGGGGGGGGGGGTCTACGGCACTTGGGATTGGGGAGGAAATTGCAATATAGAATAAAATTGAATTCAAACTTTATTAAGACGAAATCCTTACATACATCTAAAAGTTGTTGATCTATCATCAAAAAACCAGTAAGACCAGTATTTTTTTTTACTGGATTCTAGTAGATTTTTACTGGGCCAGTTGATTTTTAACTGTAACAGTAAAAATTAACTGGGGTTAACAGTTCCAACAATTGTATTCCAATTGAAGCAAATTAGTAATACCAGTTAATTTGGTTTACATCAAACTGGTATTACTGGTCCAATAAATGTTTCCAGTAGATTCGATTTTTAATGGTTTCCAGTATTTACTGGGCCAGTTGTTTTTTTAATGGACCAGTGAAAATCAACTGGAGACCAGTTCCAACAATTGTATTCCAGTTAAAGCAAAGTACTAATACCAGTTAATTTGTTTTTCATCAAACTGGTGTAGCTGGTCCAATAAAGATAATGACTTTATTTCAAGTTTAATTCATTTGACGAATTATGGAAAATGAGTCTTGCAATTCAGAGAAATTTATCATCGTTATCATTTATCATTATCATCATCATTCTTCTTATTATTATTACTATTAATATTTTTATTATTATTATTATATTTATTATCATTATCATTGTTATTATTATTATTAATATGATGATGATGATTATATTCTGATCATTAATTGTTATCATTATTCTTATTGTATTGTTATTATTATTATCATTAGCCTATATTATTATAATAATTGTTTCCTTTTTATCAAGATCAAAAATATATTCCTCTGATATAGCCAACTGGTCAAAAGTAATTCCATTTATTGTTTGAAATTGAATTACTCGGACCAGTAATACCAGTAATTATGATGATGCTGATCACGTGGTTTACCCCATTTGCATATTTCCTATTTTTTAAAGAAAACTCAAGAATTAGAAAAGAATATCATTGCAATGGCACTTATTGTTGTTAAAAAACTTTCTAAATAATTGTGTGAACTATTTCATTGTATTTGATAAAGCAACTTCGAATATTTCTCAAGCCCAAAGAAGCCCCCCGCAAAAAAAATGGGTTATATACATAATATAGGACAAAGTGAACAAAATATTGTTTTTTTAGAAATGAAAATCTAATTTTGTTCTAACAAAATAATATAATATCTTACCCTTTTCTTCTTAAATACTTTTTTTTTCTTGATCGGGGTCAAATTAGTCTGCTGTGCAAACCCTTCACTCGAGATAATTAAGGGTCTGAATGTGCAGCCTACTCATGCCTTGTGTACTCAAATCAAATCAAATCGAATCATTTATTTCCACAATAATATAAAAAAAACATTACAAATGTGTACAGAATAGGGAACAAACATAATTGAAAAAGGAAAGTGAACCGAGTTGATCAAAAGTATTACAAAGAAATGTACATTATTGTGGGGGAGCCAAAGAAGACAAAATAAGTCTTAAAACTGAAGGCTCTCTCGAAACAGCAAGGTTTGTATGTGCTAGTCTCTGCGTGGAGACACACTTGCTGATCAAAGTTTCAATCAGGGTCTGTGCCTGCAGACTGGGGTCAAGTAGCCCCATGCCCCTCTCCACCTATATGTTCTAATAATACCGACATTAACAACTTCCCCATCAGTTAGTGCCACATCTGGAATTAAAAAAAATAATAAAGGGGAAAAAAGCATAGAGACTGAGAGAGAGAGAATTCAAGAAGGAAGGAAGGATTAAAAAAGGATGGAAGGAAGGAAATAAACAAAAAGAGGTATATATTTTTTCTCATTTTTTTTCACTCATTTTGCAATTAACTTAATTCCATTCTCTTATGAACTTTTCACAGTTGAATAGTATTCATGGTCCGCACGCCGCATCGCTCTGGCATCGCTCCCACCACCAACGTGCCGATTCCCACCATATTGTCCGATTGGTCTCAGATTCTTAAATGATCTACAACCAGATCGTCTATTATGGTCTACGTTGAAATTGCCACTTAGGCTACTAGCAGACAGTCTGCCATCTAGTCCAATTCTCATATAGGCCATAGACCTATCCATTACCCATTTCGTCTGATATCTACTTTATACGCATAGGCGGATCCAGGGGGCCCAACCCCCCCCCCCCTTATTTGCGGGGCAAAAATAAAAGAAAAAAGAGGAAAGAAAGAAAAAAGGGGAAAAGAGGAGAAAAGAAGAGAAGGAAAACGACTTAGACGAGTGAATAAAAAAGGATTAAAATGAGGGGAAGACTTAATTGGAAAATAAATAGAATCTTTCATGTCACTATATAAAATTTTCGCTCGCGCTTCGCGCTCGCATTGCCTGTTAGATGATTTACATAAATTGTTTGATATGGAGCTTAAATATCAAGTTTGGAAGTCAATATACAAAACATATTTCACATCGGAAATCGAACTTTCATTATTTTGTGTGATTACATATTGATTTTTATAAAGTGCTCTGTAAAATTGTCAGTTTTATGGTCTAAATATTAATCTTTTCTGCTCGCAAATTTTGATTTATCAGGTACATGTACTTATTATTTTCGTGGATTGAATAAAATTTTCAAAATATTCCTTTCAGGTCTGATTGTCAAAACGTATCAGCGAGCGCTGTATGCTCGCATTTTGATTAGCGAGTTATGTTTAATATTGATTTCACAACAAACTACTTAAAATCCCCTAGTTTATTAACAATTTCAGCTCGCAATTTGCACTCCCATTAATTCCGCACCCTCATTATGCATTAATAAATAAGATATCAATTTATTGATTAAATTGTTCCCTTTGTTTCATCTCGCGCTTAGCAAGAGGAATAGAAAGATAAAGTCATCATTTTCATATGAAAAAATACATCTTTTATAATGAAAATCAAAGCGAGCGCTTCAAGCACATCTGTGCTTGTAATAGCTGGCCCCTGTATTTAACCGAAGTCACTATGCTTAGGTATTATTTAATTATCAGTCTTTTCTGTATTATTTACAATGTATCTCTTCAATTGTCACATTTAAATTGTATTAATTTGTATGTTTCGAATTATGTGAGCATGTTAATTTACCATTGACTTATGATTAAAATGCAGAAATTCCTGCTGTCCTGCATGATGACATGTCCTATGGATGTCCCGGTCCTATGTCAAAACTCAAAGTAATGATAATGAAAAATATCAGCTATTTATTAAGAGCGGTCCATATCCACCTCACAAATTTCCTATACAAAGTGCTTGAAATAGTAGAGCTAAAATTGACCTTTTTTTTTAGATCGGAATGTCAAATAAATTTTAAGCTTTCGCTTCGCGCTCGCTTTGATTTTCATTATAAAATATATATTTAGAATAATAATAATAATAATAATAATTGGATTTATATAGCGCTTTTTCCAGAGGATACAAAGCGCTGTTAATTGCAAAGACAAGTTAAGGTTTATGGTTATATAAGTGTGTTTTGAGATGTTTTTTGAAGAGGTTAAGAGAAGAGAGGTTTCGAAGAGATGGAGGGAGTTTGTTCCAAAGACGGGGGGCAAGAGATTGAAACGAGTTGAAACCGGCCTGTTTTCTGGACTTTGGAATTACATAGGAAGGAGCAGCAGTAGAACGAAGTGAGTAAGTAGAATGCCTATAGGTTTAAATCTGAAACACGCGCGCACCTCTGCTCGCGCCTTGTGCTCAAGTCCACCCCAGGAAAAATGCTGACTTGAATAATAAAGAAAAATCAAACTGGCATGTAGCTGAAAATTTCATCAAAATCGGATGTCAAATAATAAAGTTATGAAATGTTAGTTTCGCTTATATGCAAAACTAGGTGAGTCAGTCGATGATCACTCACTATTACTTTTGTTTTTTATTGCTTGAAATATGCAATATTTCTTTTTTTTTTACAATAAGGACCAGCTTGACTGATTGATATAGTAATAAACAATGCTAATTTCACATGTTTACGGAAGAATTAATCATTGTATTACTTGACAATGAGGAGAAAATTAGAATATTACATGTAATAAAATACAAAGAAATAGTGAGTGATGCCATCAGTTCCCTCATTTGCATACTAGCCAAAATGTGCATACTGTTTTGTGAAATTAAGCGAAAATTTGAAATGTCATAACTTTCTTATTTTACATCCGATTTTGATGAAATATTCAGTATTATGCTTGTTGGATTTTCCTCTTTTTATTAAAATCAACATTTTGTTGGGGTGGACTTGTTTTTTAATGTAGGAAGATCCCCTATTACTCACCTGTCATGATTTACAAAACCTGAACAAAGTCCTGCTTTTAGGTCTAAATCTCGAATTTTCCGCTCACGCGAAATCAACTGCTTAGTTATATAGCTATGCTATCCTGTTCACGATTACAAATATTTATTAAATTTTTCCATTCTTTATGTAGAAATGTCAAAAACTTTCAGCTCGCGCTTCGCGTTATTTGATTGTTGAAATACGGTCTTTATGGCTATAAGTGCAAGCAGTCCTTAAAAGATAGGACCTACCTTTTCGATCAGATCAAAGCGTATATAAAAATTTTCTGCTCGCGCTTTTCGCTCGCGTTAATAGGAAGATCCCCAATTACTCATCATTTTCATGATTTACAAAACATGAATAGAGTGTCTCGTTTTTAGGACTAAATCTCGAAATTTTCCGCTCGCCCTTCGCGCTTGAATCAATTGTTAAGTTATAAATATTCTGTTTAAGTTACTCAAAGTGCTTAGAATTTCCATTCTTCAGGTAAAAATGTCAAAAATTTCAGCTCGCGCATGGCGTTCGCATTTTTTTATTGTTGAAATATTTAACGTCGATGGCTAACTGCAAGCAGTATATAGGTAGGCCTACCATTTCGATCAGTCCAAAACGTGTACAAAAAAAAACTGCTCGCGCTTTGCATTCGCAGTAATTATTCAGTTGCATACACATCTCTTTCAGGATAACAAACATTGCTTAGAATGTTCACATTTTAGGAAAAAAATACACAAAATTTTCAACAACAAAATTACTCGCGCTTCTCGAACTTCTAATTAGACCAAGGCTGCAGGGATAAGACTAAATGAAAAATTTGGATCAAGTAGGTATAGATTAGATCTTAGTGTAGTGTCAGCCAAACGGCGATAGGATCCAATCATAGTAGCCAAATGATAAGGTATTTTAACTGAATGGATCCCGCGCGGACATTCTCTCTAACGTTAGAGATGGATACTGTGCATGTTATTTCTTTGATGTTTTGTCTCCTCACGCATATCATCATTGTTTTCTTTCTTGCCTGAGCCAAATTAGAACACAAATTACCATCATGTTTACTCTTTAATTTAGTTAATTCCATCTGAAAAAAAAATCATGTCAAAGAAGAAGCTTCACAATCCCCTGAATTTCTTCCAAGAAAATCGTGGAGTAAATCAACAAAAAGCACTGGATACAGCACTCGTACAATGTTGTCTGTCTGGAGATGACGATGCGGTGATCGACCTTTTGCAGAAGGGAGCCTCCCCGGAAGGAGAGGCGTATGCGATGGCACAGATTGCCAGTGGGGAAAACTTCAAGCGGCCGCTGATGGCCGCAGTAATGAACGGGCACAAGAAGATTGCGCAGCTGTTGTTAGACAATGGAGGTATGATACTTGATACTAATAGAGTATTATTGATTTTAGTTGTTTTTAGAACTGAATTTATAAAAACAAATCATCATGTCTCTCTTGGTTAAACATTTACTTGTTTTGAATGTCTGTCATTAGTGTCAATCATGGTAACTGTTTTTTTTTTTTTGGATTCATTTTTTTTAAAGTCTGCTAAAGTTTATTTTTAAAAAGTCAGTCATTTGATTTACATTTATTGTATTGACATATATTAAAAAAAGACTTTATTTTGAACATAAAGAATTGAATGTGAACTATTTCCTTTGATGTTACCTTTCCTTTGTCTTTGAGTTTGATCTCTCCACTTAGAGTGACTCCTTTTAATTTCTTTAGTCATGCTGAACATTTTTGTCTCCTCGCTGCTTCATATTCCCTTTGAAGAAGTCTTTACATTGCCATCCTTCACCTCCTGCCTTGAATTTTTCATGCAATAGTTACAATGTTATTTTCTTCATGTTCATTCAATGGTTCGGTTTATTCACTCTCAATGGTTTAGCATTTAGAAATTAGTAGTAAAACTAAAGTAATATAGCTCATTTATATTCATTAGGAAGTCATTTATATTTATGTTCTTCCTTTTGTATGCAGATTGCAGATCATCTTATTCAAATATTTATTTTTTACAATTTAAAAAAAATATGTTAGTTACAATGTTCTTTTCTTCAAGTTCATTCAATGGTTCAGTTGATTCACTCTCGATGGTTTACAATGTAGCATTTAGAAATTAATAGCAAAATTAAAGTAATGTTTATTCATAGCTCATTTATATTCATTAGAAAGTAAATTATATTCACACTCTTCCTTTTGTATGCAAATCTTCTTATTCAAATATCTATTTCCTTACAATAGAAAAAATTATGCAAATAAACCCTGAGGGAGATCAGTACACCATCTCAAGGCAGATCACCTACCTCAGGCAAGCACAGAATAAGAATGTGCTATGTTAAAACTTTGTAGGATATATACCATGCCCATATAGCCCCAGGCCTTCTTCCAGGGAAATTTTTTTTTTGCAAACAATCGTGAATCAACAATATGCTGACATGACTTTGATGAAATCATGTATACATCTTCTAATTTGAATTTAATCTTCAACTACACTGTATGAAGGCTATAAATGTTTTTAGTATGGATGGACTGATTAAACAGAAACTTAAAAGATATTGCCAAGAATAATTTTGTTTACAACATTTTGATTAGCATATTTTGGGTCATAAGAGAAAAGTTTGTAACTGCATTCTGATGTACAGTACAGTCCTACATAGAAAATCTGCTACACGCCTACACCTAATATTTGTTTAGCTGTACTAGCAGTCTTTTAAAATGTGGAGCTAAGTGCGATGTCATACCAGGAAAATTAATCCCTGAATTGATAAGCAATATATCACATAGACTTTGTTTGGATAATATTGCAAGTAACAACTAACAAACATTTATTTGTCATAAGTTGTGCTGTTCTATGACTTGTTTAGTCAAGATGCAACTTACATCTTGTATGCTACTCTCGCAAATACCTTTACGAACACCATACAAACGATTTTTGTCTCGCTTGCATATAGCAGAGCGAGACTATAGGTGCCGCTTTTTTTGAAGGCAGCGTCATCATCAAATCTTAACCTAAGGTTTAGTTTTTTTTTAAATGCCATCTTAACTAAAAAATTATATGGACCTAGTTACTGAACATCCTGCCTGAGTTTTAGGTCATATGACCAATGTCAAATGCCATTTAGGGTCACTGAATTTGGCCATGTTGGGGGTATTCTTGATTTCCATCATAACTTTGAAAGTTTATGGATCTGGTTCTTGAAACTTGGACATAAGAGTAATCAAGTATGTACTGAATATCTTTTGTGAGTTTCAAATCATACATGTAGGACCAAGGTCAAAGATCATTTAGGGTCAATGACTTAGATTTGTTTGCAGATTCAAAATTAATTTCTTAACCAAGGTTAAGTTCTATCAATGTCATAACTTTGAAAGTATATGGATCTAGTTAATGAAACTTGGACATAAGAGTAATCAAGCATCAGTGAACATCCTGTGTGAGTTTTAGGTCACATGACCAAGGTCAGAGAACTTTGGCTGTATATGTTGTATTGCCATCATAACTTTGAAAGTTTATGGATCTAGTTCATGAAATGTGGACATAAAGGTACCGTAATTAAGTATCAATGATCGTCTTGCACAAGTCTTTGGTCACACGATCATTTATGGTCAACTCTCATTTAGGGTCAATGAACATAGTATTTCATTATCATGTGAATGGTATTTTTGTGAATTATTCTGTAGTCGTTTTCAGCACTGCTGCTATATAAAATCATGTAAAAAATGGTTATTAATATAAATTGTTATAAATGGTATGAAATCATTTGCACGTTGCTCATAAAGGAATTTGTGACCATAGCATTAGGCGTGTGTGTGCCTTTTGGCTGTAAACTGGATTATAAGAGCCCCATCCCCCGGCCTCCGCAATCTTACTTCATTAGTTCTATGTTCTGTTTGAAATATATTTGATACAGCTGATCCATGTGGTGTGAACAGGTATCATGTCCAGCCCATCCATCTTGCTGCCCATGCCGGTCACAGAGATTGTGTGACTCTGCTTCTCAATTCTGGAGCAAATGCTAACGCGGAGACTTCGGACTTCAATGCGCCTGGTGTCTACAAAAGTAAGCTTGAAATGGTTCAATTTTGTTGTAAATATTGGTAAAGTAAGAATCTTTTGTCATACATTTGACAATTTTTTCGTATGGATACACTTTTTGTCTTGAAAGAATAGAATCTTTGAAATTACAAGTACCTGTACCTGTAAAGTCTTGATAATTGTAGGTTGTCAACGATAATGGCCTCATTGACTGTCCAAAATAATGCTTAAATGCAGAGACTATTGATTTTTATCTGAAAGTCATATCTTTTTGTCATTAGACAGACAAATTCTCAAAAATTGCAGGTAAAATTTCGAAAATTGTAAAATTGCAAATGTAGTGGCCTCATTTACTACTAATATGTGACTCTATCTCTAATTTTTCAACTTTTTTTTCCAAATTATATTTTTGGGGATAAAAGGCAACCAGACCTATGATTTCAAATCAATGGCTTTTGCATCAGAAAAAGAAAGCAAACAAAAATCACAAAGGACAATAGGAATGTAAAAAACACCAACCAGTAAAAACAAACAAACCTGCACTTCATATTTGTGTTCAATAACATCTTATTATTCTTTGTCAGAACAGGGTTATGAATTGTTTAAACAGGAAATGTAAAAAAAAAAAAGAATATCTCATCTTTGTTTGCAGAGCCATTTCGAGGAGGAACCACACCTTTACACATGGCAGCCAAGTTGAACCGTAGCGACTGCATTGAAGAGTTAGTACAACGAGGCCATGCTGATCTTGACAAGAAAGACGTAATTGGAATGAATTGTCTGAACACTGCATGCCAACTTGGCCACGAAGAGAGTGCTCTCACCATTCTTAGGCTGTCTCAAGAAAAGAAGATAGCGGCTAAGTCATCGATAGGCACAGGTCAGTCTATGTCAGGTTGCATGTCATACTGAGAATACCGAGATACCGTGATACAAATAATAACTTCATTTGGATTTTCAATATCTAAAAATTCATCTGTTCTGTTAATTTAGATAACAAAACTACCTCAAAATCAGCAATGGAAATCTAAAAGGTCCCGACATTGTCCTTGATCGTGTTCAGTGTTATAGCTGCAGTGGTCGGGCCCAACACGCACGGATGATATCTGACCACCATTCTTCATGATAAACACTTTTTACGACCACCACCAAATGAAAAGTGTTTCAAATCCAACTCCTTGCAAGGAAAAATAGTAATTTCATTTGTATATTTGATTACATATAATGAATTTTCAAAGATTTTGACAATTTCCAAGAGTCACCATGTTCATTCACTTTCAGCTTTTAGACAAGTAACTCAGCCTATAAAACTTTTTGTTAGTGTGAAATTGTCACCACCACTATGAAGTCCCTAGCTTGGACACTGATTCTGTTAGTGGGAAAAGGGTTAGGGTCATAAAAATGTCATGTTCATCCATTTTCCTGATTATTTCACTACTTCTAAGTTCTAGGTCTAGATTGAGGCAATGAATAATCCAAATTATTATTTTTTTTAATTATCACCCCCATCACCATACCAGGAAATAGCCCACTCCATGACTGCGTACGCTGTGGCCTTCTAAAAGCGACAAAGGCTCTACTAGACTATGGGGTGGAGGTGAACGCAGCTAATCCAACTGGTTATACTCCACTGCACTTTGCTATGATACAAACAAGTGATGCTGGACCAGATCTTATACGAACTCTCATACTGCACGGCCGCGATATTGAGGTCAACCTTCCGAACAGAAAAGGTAAATGCCTTCTCAGTCCCATGTTACATAGGTGTCTGGTTTGAAGATGACCCGCTACCAGTTTTTGGAGCCACCGGCTTCACGTTGCCTACTCACATGCCATGAGTCGCCTGACTTCTCATGTGAACATTTTGCATTGTTCTTGCATGAAATACTAGAAATACAAAATTTCTAGTTCAGTGGTCACTTGGGGTGTTACCCATACCAATTGCTGGACTGGAGCTGGTGTGGAACTGGCTTCAAATTACATCCAGAATTGGAATCTGAGTGGACTCAGCTTTTGAAAACCGGGTGTTGCATATTCGTTTAGCCGCCTCCAGGGCTGGTTTTGTACAGTTTGTATGCAATAATTGTTTCATTATATTATATTTTTTCATTGAAAATTATGGGACTTAAATTATTCTTCTGTTATCTAGATTTTCAGGATTTACACAAGTTTTGTTTTATTGCATTCTTGTAAGCAGTTTTAAGCCTTTTCTGGTAAAGTTTGTTATGTTTATACAAGTAATTCACTAGTAGAATGAGATTTTATTATGCATTTCTTAGGATAGATGTGATTTATGTGTGTGTACTGTAATTTTCTTAACATGTAGTATTAACAACACACTGGTCTGTGCTATATTTTTTCAGGATTAAAACCTCTTCATCTTGTGGCCTTCAAGTCGGATGGAGGAGAGCACTTTCATCACGTACACACCATCGAGTATCACATGTCCCGTGATCATATCACCCTCGACCCCGGCCGACCTCGCTATGACCCAGAACTGACCTGCTTCTTGCTGCAGTACGGAGCAGACTTCAACATCGAGTATCACGGCAGGTCGTTGTTACAACAGGAGATCTACAACAAAGATGACGAGGATGACGATGTCATCTTAGATACTATCTTGCGAGCCACAGACTCCTTTGAGATACCCTACCACCCCAGTCCAAGGGATAGCCAAGTGTCACAGATTTTAGAGAGGTTGACCATGCTAAAGACTCTGTTCTCTAACCCGAGACCGCTCCAACATCTGTGCCGTCTTCGCGTCAGGAGGCTCCTCAGACCGACACGTCTCAATAGAGTCGGGGAGCTGGCTGTTCCCGATCGCCTCAAGGAATACATCCTCTTGAAATGTTGAGTATGCAATTTTTTGTCACAGCGGATAAAATCCACTTAAAACGTTTCAATATTCATTGAATTATCATGGTATACATGAATTAGGGTATGAAGGTATGTATTTATAGCAGACATGCAAAGAGATCCGACCTATTTGAGGACTTTCAGTCAGAAATTCAAAGTTTTATATCTGACTTTGTCCTCATTGAACAGGATAAGAGGGTTCACCTCCCTCTGGCATATTTGAGTTGATGATGATGTTATTAGATTATGTCATAAAATGAAACAATTTTAATGAAAAGAGACTTTCGAAGGAGAATTGAATTCATGTAGGAATAGTGATCTGAAGTGTACATTTTGTTTCAGAACTGGCATTGGGAAAATGTTGAGATTTTTAACTGCTGTTAGTCGAGCATCCATCTATTTATTATTATTATTATTTTTTCAGCTTTCAAGATTCTCTTTTAAATTAAAAGAATTTTTTTTTTCATAAGCTCTTCAGTGTATTTGCAGCAATTCAACCCAGAATGCTTTGCTGCAACTGTGTTCAGCATGCAGTCAAGTGTACCAAGCCATGTCAAGTTCGCAAGTTGACTTGAGATGTCTTTGAAATGTCTTTGCCAAAAGAAGTGCTTCTAAAAAGTAAACCGTCAACAACTCGCCATACTAACTTGCCTCTGTGTGTGTGAAAGTGGTATAGGTTTCCAAGTCTTCCATGTCTGTGCATAAGTCTGTAGCATCGTGAAGGTATTATCCTTAATTAGAAAATGGATGATTTTATGACTGCAATTGATTCAACTCAGATCAAGATTGATTTTAATTCATATCTCTCAAGAAATCTTATTGAAATATCAATTTGATCTAGAATAAATTACAACTTTCATAAAGAATGAATCCAAATTGATTATAAAAGGTAAAGTGGAAATTTTTCGCAGCAAAAACCCCTCGTCAAAATCCCCTCATCTTTGCAGCAAGCTCTATAATGATCTCATAATTTGTCTATAATTGGTAAAATAACTTCCATTTTTTCAACCTTCTTTTCCTTCAATTTCAGTTGGGAAAGGGGAGTAACTGATGCATGTACCTGATGCCAAAGCCATTGCAGATTCCCTCCCAGCCACCATTTGACAATTACTTATTTTACAGTAACTCCTTTCAAAATAACTCAGACGGTGTCACACATGATGACATACACGTAGCAGATGCCTATAATCTTCCCCATGGTCAGGTGTCATGAAAAAATACATTAGCATATTTGGACAACACAGTCTGCACCTAGACCATCCCCTCATGCCTGCGTCCTCCATATGTTTCCCGGCTGTTTATTTCTGCCCTCGGGCAGAGAGACGAGACGCCTCGCTGCTGGGATGCTTGCCCACTGACCTAGACTCTTTTTTTTCTAATCTTTGTTTTAATATATTATTTCATGTCTCATGACTCCAAATAAACAAGATGCATACATACTTGATACTTGATGCGATAATTCCTCTTGCAGCTCCAAAAAGCTAAACTGGAATGAACCTTGCAATATGTCTTGAAAGATTAATACAAAGGCCTTTCTAGCAAATTTGTTGTGTTTCTCGTCATTAAAAGGAACTTGCCTTTCCCTCAGAAATTGCTTGAGTTTAGCTGTAGAAAACTGCTGAAATCTACGAACAGCGTCATCCATCGTGTTTGCCACGATTACAAGGTTTGATCTTCAAGTATAAGCATTCTAAAACTCCCTGATTGAGTTTGAAAAAATGCTTTGAAATTTTGGGATGAAAAAAAGGCTGAGAATATAAGCCGTATTGTAGAAAATATTTGGCATTATATGGCTTCAGTGCGGTTGTAAATAGGTTTGCCCCCGTTTTCTTCCTGTGATCTATTGTGCGACACACGACAAGTGTTATTTGCTATAAGGTCGATTGGCGAGTGACTCCCTAGCCCTCAGGCTGTATCAGTGCCAAGAAGAAGATAATGTAATTCAATTTTGTTCCATTCTCCAGGAATGTTGGTGTGCAACATGTGGATCAAAGCTTCCTTGTGGCGAGGATTTTTTAAATGCGGTATGAAGTCCACTCCTACAGACTCTTGTTAAAATGTTCACACAAATGATCTATAGGATTAAGAAATCTTTGAAAATTCTGAACTTTTTACTGATTGATATTGCGAGGTCTTGGATGGGATCATCCCCCTCCCCTTCCTGCTTGGCAGGTTTTTACTATATTCTCAACATCCTTGCTTATACCGGACCAATATACACAGTCCTTGGCTGGCTGTCTGGTTCTCTCGATACCTGTATCACTGGTGTGCATTTATTTCAAGATATCTGCTCGGAGTGGCTTCGGTACATCCACTTGCCTTCCTTTGAAGATGATGCCATTGATCGTGCGTGGTTCATATCATTTGAACAAGGACATCATGGCGATTGAGCCGCTGTTCCTTTTTTGCCTTTTTCTCAGAACATTTTTCAAGATGTTCCGAACATGCTTTGGCTGGTGATAAGATGAAGTCATTTTAGAATAAATCTTATGTGTCATTCTGATTGATTTCAATAAAGTTTTAGATCGCTAGGTGCATGCTTGTACAATCCACTTTAATGCAGGGGAAAATAAAGCGCTTTTGTGAAAGGGAGTAGAACCAAATAGTGGCCAGTGATGTCAGTGATATGCATGTAATACCGTATATAAAATATGTGAAACTATAGCCTAGGAAGTTGGACAAGACAGGGTAAACTGAGCTGTGATCACATGTTCGATTTATATCAACCTCACTGAATGCTTTCCAAGCATACTTCTTTGATAACAATTACGGTATCAGAAAATGTTGTGAGACCTTTCACCATATTCAGGAGTTTCAAGTTATAAGTAAATGACTTCAATGCCAAATCCCCTCTTATTTTGAATGATTGAATCTGTTAAATCAGTTAGATCATGCTTATTACCAATACCAATAACAAAGGTGGCGACACACATAATCTTTGTGTAGAGGTATTTTCTGCCCATCCACACTGTATTTGTACAGTGGATTCCTCTCTCTAACCAAAACAAACTGTTGGGATGATGAGGGACTCAAAATCTGTGCTTATTTAGAGCTGTCTTATCACTTGTCAGGAAAGCCTGAGCATGCCGTGTGAAATGATTGGTTAACACAAGAACATTCTCTATTCTTCCTCCTTACGACACTAGGCTCAGAAAGTCAAGGTATTCTAGTTCAAGCGGTCGCGAGCTTTTAATCAAGGTCAAAAGTGCTCTGGACTTGGATTCTCTCGTCTTCCTTACAGTGCAACGTTTACATCGTTGGATTTTTTCTTGTACATGAGATTTCAGTCCAGGACAGAAGTATCTATCTTGCATCGCAGCAAAAGTCCTCTCTACTCCAAGGTGACCCATGTCTTGGTGTGTCTTTTAAAGAGCTGTTTTCCTCATTCCCTTTGGAAGAACTACCAGTGTGCGATCGTCATCTCTTCAGTTTGGTACATCCGTCTCTGATGATCCGGGCCAACATGATCATGACTGGATCGACTGCTGTCTCTCTTAGCAACTGTGTCCACTTGTTTTCAGAGAACACAGACAAATCATAAACCTCTAGCTTATTCCATTGTCGAAGTAGCATTCCAACAGCAACTTTTTCTTTCTTGATCTGACGTGATCCAGGTTTGCTGCCACTTTATTTTGGCTCAATGACGCGGTTTGTGACGAAATCTTCATTCTGAAACTTAGCAATCTCTGCCAAAGTCATTCCTTTTAACTCTGTGCTTTTGCACTCATTCTGTTGATACAGATCTGTAGCATTTATGTTGTGATTTTCATTCACCTTGAAAGGAATGTCCTCTCCTCCGGAAATGTCATGGGCAGTGGTAGTGAAGTCCAGGGTACGCCATGCTTCTTTTGAAGAAATTCTTGACAAGCTGTTGCATTATTGTTAGACTTCCCTTGATGGTACTCTATGTCTAGATTACACTGTGCCAATTCGTTGACCCACCGTTGACCATGAGCGTCCAGGCGAGCTTTATCCGAGAACGTATGTTAGTGGGTTATTATCTGTAATTGCCGTTACCTTCCTTTGGATTTCATAGTCTCAAAATTTCACGGTAGCAGCCCAATGTAACACTCTGACTTCAAGCTTATGAGCCGGATACTTGGTCTCTCCAGACAACAAGCTCCTGCTAGCATAGGAGATCACTCGCTCTTGTACTTGTGCAAGTACTGCTCCTAGACCAATTAAAGATGCCTCTGCCTGAAGGATAAATGGCAGCTATGAATCCGGATATGCCAGAACTGTAGCTGACACTAATGTGCCTCTTGCAAGGTGTTAAATGCTTCCTGGCATCTTGGAGTTCATTCTACAACATTATGCCTTCCAGAACCTGCCTTCTTGCCTATTCGCGCAAATAGAGGATTAGCAATCTTGGCGTAATTCTTGATGTAACGTCTGTAGTAGCCAGTGAACCCCAAGAAACTCCTGACATCCTTCTTTGTTATTTATCAAATTAGGTTACGTACACTACTGATTCCTTACAACACTTTGCTTTGCTCCTCGACCCTCACACTTTTCCCCTATTTCATTATTTTGTTTTCTCTTTCATCCTTAGGAAACTTTTGAAGCCAGGAGACTATCATTTATCAGGAAATAAGCCTAACTCTAATGAATGATTAAAAATATTGCACAATGTAAACTTCAATATATATATATATAATGTTACGTATACTACTGATTTGTTACAACATTCAAGGCTGGTCATTGATACAATTAAGGAAAGCTGGAGGAGGAAGATAAAACCTGAAATGATGAAGACCGAAGAAAATTTATTTTGATTTGAAATTGATTTAACATTTAATAAATAACAAATTATAAATGTAACGGCAGGTATAAATGACACATGACACAGTCATTTAAAAGTTTATGTGGTATTTATTTTGAGGGTAGATCAACCCCCTCTTGAGTTCTCAAGGAGGACAAATCTATATGCAGTTTGAAAGTCACCTACATGTACATAGCAATAGCATCGTCAATGAATCAAGGGTTCGACCACCCATATACAGCTTTTTGACAGTGTGAAGACAAATCAAACCACCTTCAAATAGATCATCAAAAAGTGTAACTCAAATCTTGACCTCCCCAAAGCAAGAGGGTGGTCAGTCTCTTTCCTTCTCATTTGGTCATGTGTCAAGCAAGCTGTCAAGAAATCTATCCCAAGATCACCCTCACAGACCCAAGGTCAAGGAGAACTTCCCTGAAGGGCTCTCCTCAGAAGTATTTCTGATTGAAGGGATGACTTCAATACAATGATTTCAGGGATATATGCTTCAATGCATTCAGGGACCTTCTCAACAGAACAGTTTTACATACATATAATAAATCTCTCTCTCTCTTTTGTACATATAAACCTCACAATATTGCCCACACAGAGTATGCCTGTCGAATTGAAGTAAATGCAAAGAATGAAATGTAAAGTTATCAATTTATAAAAATACATTAATTTCATTAACAATCGAGGAAACAATAACAGATATTAATGCAGACTTCTTCATATTCCAGAAAGACAAAATAATAAACATTTGTACAAGAACATGATTCTTAAATTGTGTGTTTACTTATAATACATTTATTACAAGCGTGCTGAGTCATCGTAAACAAAACTGTTATCTAATGATTTACCTGACGCTATCGGATAAATTGAAGCTAAACTCCTTCTCGTCTGACTCCAATTATGAAACTAAGGTAGACATCAATATCAGAGTGGGAAAATTGAAAAAAATTGGCAAAAATGCAGGTGAATGAAATATCGTCTGTCTCTGTTATGTTCATGGAATTCGAGCTGACGTCATATGGGTTATGCACAGGCACAGTTGATTTGATGAAAAAGGAATATTCCAGTCGTGCAGGGGGGATGTAAACAAGGTCTATTGTGACAATGGAAATAACAAACATACGAGATAAATGCATATGTTTAGAAACCAAAATGATAATGAAAGACGCAATCATTATAACAAATAATGACAGTCACACTATAATGGCAATAATGATTAAATAATTAAAATGATGATAATGAAAATAAATTGATTCTTTAACATAACATATGTATATCTACTGAATATATATCTCTGAAGTTTAAACATCTGAATTTTATTGATCTTAAATGACTTTACTGCAGCCATAATATTGGCAGGACTCATTAGAGTTACCAAAATTTACTTTTCATAGAAAAAAATGAGAAATGCTTTTCGCTTGAGGGTAATACATGGCCCTATGAATGAATAGGCCTTGTCCTTGCTCTATTGCAAAGACATTTCAAGAATCTCATATTTTTATTTGATAATTTGGAATTGAAAATGTCATCTTGTAGTAAACTATTTTTGTATGCCATGTCCGTGATATACACCAGCCCTTGCTTTATTGCAAAGACATTTCAATAATTTCATATTTTAAAAAATAAATTTGGAATTTAGATGTATGCCATCTTGGAGCAAGCTATTTTAGTATACCCTTGGTATATGCCAGCCCTTGCTTTATTGCAAAGACATTTAAAAAATTACATATTTTTGTTAATAAATTTGGAATTGAAATATCATTTTGGAGTGTATGTTTTTATCCCTTTGTCTTTGATATATCATGTATGCAGTCCCCACATAATTATTAGATTTTATGAGTATTTCCTCACCATGTCAAAAAATATTCTAAAAAGCAAAGGTAAATTTCATCTCAGTCTTAAATATCTAGAAGAGGCTTACATTTAAATGTATGATTTATTGTTTTATATTATTGATTATTTGTTGATTACAGTTTTAGCAACAGTTATCCTTCTCATTGATATTGAAATGAATTACTAGAAGTTCTGCAAAAAAGTTTAGTACTACTAGTAAGTCAAACTGACACATTTTCTTTGATTCGTTTATGAAAGTTGATAATTAGGATATTTATTTAAAATCTTGAGTTATTTTGATTGTTGCCTGTGTTATGCCTTGGTCTTTCAGTATGGTGTATTATTGAATAAAAAATGTTAACTTATGTATGAATTCAGATATCTATGATTTCAAGTGGATGGGCTGCTTTGCAAAAGGACTGATTTCAATTGCATGAACAGTTCGTAGCAATATGACACTTAAATCGGTTTGCCAGGAACACTTTTGTTATTGAATTAGCCTGGGTGCCATATTGCATACAGAAATGAAAAGAAGTGACTATTTCAAAGCATGTTTGCTCATTTTATTTCAATTTCTAGAAGATAATTTCAGTTCTGAATAATATCAGAATCTCTTTTAATGGTGTAGTCAGTGTATATTTTATGTTGGGATATTATAGCCTCTTTAAACTTGGGTACTGTTTCTCAAAACATTAATTCACAAGCTGGTGTATTGTAAGCTAAGTATACTGAAATATAAATCTATCCCAGGATAGGGATAGGTTGGGATAAAAGTACATCATTAGTGTATGTAGTATTGATCTTCACTGCTTAAAAAGTTAGTGCAATAAAATATATGGTTTAGTATCTGTCGGAGTAACATTGTGTATTTATTGTTATGGTGTTTTGCTGTAGCTTTATATCACTTTCTTATGCTTCATGGGGATTGTCCAATTTCCTAATAATTAGAAACTATTTCATATATCTTTACACCTGTTTCGATTCATCATATCTCTAAAAAATGTTTGAAATTACGACTCTTTAACAAGTGAATTTACGAAATATATGGGATTTCCAGTGTTAATCTTTGAATAACCTTAAAGATCATTGGAGTGCTCCCAAAGTCTCTAGAACATCCCTCACTTCATTAAATTTGTATCTTTCTCATTTCGCTATTACCCCTTGCTGATTACTAATCTTTTTTATTTCACTAAATTTATTGAAATATGTCAACATACAGAGTTCTTACTTTATAAATTTTTGTTGATCTACATTGACTACGAGACTACGAGTAGATCTACAAAAATTTACAAGCCAGGAATTGATAAAAGTTTGACCCTCAGTTTTTGGACATTCTTCCTTTATAATGAAGGTTTTAGAAAAATAGATACAGAAAAACAATGGGGATTTATTTAGTTTTTGTTATTTAGTTTTCATGGTGTGTGTAGAAATTGCATGAAATTATCTTTCTTTTTTTTTAACAGAAAGTTGAGATTCATTTTATATGTTTTATCTAGTGCACTATTCAATTTCGAATTTATTTTTCCCATCTCTAAAAACAAGATACAATATACACTGAGAATGAAGCGAATTTACTTTTTAAATTCGCTTCATTCTCAGTGTATATTGTATCTCTAAAAACAAGATAAAATATACACTGAGAATGAAGCGAATTTAAAAAGTAAAGTATAAGAATGGAAGGTGCAGGAGCATAAATTCATACTTGAAAAGGTTATATAAGCACCTGAAATGCATGTCATTTCTTTTTTTTTCACCCAATGGTAATAGCTAAAATCAGTTCCTAAACCTATATATGGAAACAAATGAGATTTGATTAGATTTGATTGTCTAAATTAATTACTAGGTGCTCATGAAACAGTTATTTTCACTTATACTATTGTTATAAGCTACTGATAGTCATTCAGTCTGATCGGTTGATAGTAAGCCTGTGAAATCACCGACATAAAGAATTATTGGTGTTAGTGAATAAAAAAATAGAATCCAGCTCGTTCAATTTTGAAACCATGGGACATTTTCATGGATTATAATCAGTGGCGTACCTAGGAATTTCCACGGGGGGGGGGGGGGGGGGGGGGCAAAAAAACCGTCCGCCAAAAATTTGACAAGCAAAAAAATGAAGGTCTTCAAGCTCGTCAGGGGGGCAAAAAAGGTCTTTTAAACTCTTCAGGGGGGCAGGGATACGTCCTTTGCATGGGTGGTGATTCGTCAGGGGGGGCAGACTTCCCCCCTGCCTCCACCCCACCCCCCCTCATCCCCCCCATAGGTACGCTAGAGATTGTGCATTGTCATATTTTTATGGTATTCCATATTCAATAATATGTATTCAAAATATGAAGAGAAACTTCAAAGCCTTATAGAAGTCCCCATTATAAGGTGATCAGATTTGTAATAAATTCTTAATTTGTATATTCTGTTTTTTACTCATGGTAGCCCCCCCCCCATCTCATGTTTGGGATGACAGTTCTAAGCAGTGGCGTACCGTGGGTCACGGCATTGGGGGGGCACCAGCAAAAATTTTGGGTCACTGAGGAAGCGCGCGAAGCGCGCTCAGTTGTCAGGTATACTGACCTAATAGAGATATTTTAAGGACATGCAGTGCCATCAAACGAATATGTATCTCACTGATTAAATAATGCGAGCGCGAAGCGCGATCTGAAAATTTTTGATATTGAGGGCTAAAAATTGACATTATATGCAAATTGTTTTGTAATCATGATACTTAACTGTCTCGTTAAACCAACAATGCGAGCGCGAAGCGCGAGCTAAAATTTTTGTATAAATTGACCCTAAACAAGGAAATTTTATTTATTATATTTTAGAATTCATTAAGAGTATAAATATCTCACCATAGTCATCTAATGCTAGTGCCATCCTTTGCTGATTTTGTTAGAATTACATCTAAACACAGTCATGAAGCACCTTTTGTAGTCATGTAATCATGATTATTATACGTATCTTACTAATCAAATTCTGCAAGCGCAAAAGCGCGAGCTGAACATTTAGGAAATATAGACCTGAAGAGGGGCATTCTAAGGGTTGTTTGTATGAATTCTCTAAGACCCTACGTATTTCACTAACCAAATGATGCGAGCGCGAAGCGCGAGCTAAAATTTTTTGATATTCAGATCAGAAAAATTGACATTTTAAGGACAATAGTTACGAATCCATTAAGTCAGAGTATACATATCTCACCATAGTCATCTAATGCGAGTGCCAAGCGCTTGCTGATTTTGTTAGAATTACATCTAAAAAAAAGGAGCACTTTTTGAAGTCATTGTAATCATGATTATCATACGCATCTCACTAATGAAATACTGCGAGCGCGAAGCGCGAGCTGAAAATCTAGGAAATTCAGACATGAAGAGGGCATTACAAGGCTTGTTTGTAGGAATTCACTGAGACCCCACGTATTTCACTAACCAAATGATGCGAGCGCGAAGCGCGAGCTATAATTTTTTGATATTCAGATCAGAAAAATTGACATTTTAAGGACTGATTTTAGGAGTTCATGAAGAGCAGAAATCTCACCAATCCACTAATGTGAATGTTAGCACGGACAGGAAATGTTTTATATTAAGACCTTAAAATACGGCAATAACTTTCAGTAGTCATGAAAAAGAAGAATATATCACTACTTAAAACAATAATAACTCTAATTGCGAGAAAATATATTATTTTGTTGTATATTGATTTGAAAACGGGAGGCTTCAATACAGCAGTTTTATATGTCTCGTTAAAAAGTCTATGCGAGCACCTGGAACAATGAAGACACAATTAAGCAAATAATGTTTCATTAAGTTGTGAAAAATGCTTCTTATGTTATATAACATAATATAACACTATGATAAACAACAATTTCTTCTTTCCCCACTACGTTTCTCTTCCTTTTTCCCTCTTTTTCTCCTTTTCCCCGTTTTTTTTTTTTTTTTGGCCAGCCGATTGGGGGGGCACGTGCCCCCCCATGCCCCCCCCCCGTAGTTACGCCACTGGTTCTAAGAGAAAAACAAATGTGTGACACCTAGACAAACGTTTTTGCTAAAAAAAATCGAGAAGTAATTGAGTGGGTAGGGGAACAAAAAAACCAAAAAGATTTCCACTTGGAGAACCCGGGCATCGATCCCGGTACCTCTCGCATGCTAAGCGAGCGCTCTACCATCTGAGCTAGCTCCCCTTGTTGAATCTCCCGGGCTGAAATAAGGTATATATAGACTACATTTTGCGTTCTAAACAGTCTTCTTCAAGGTTTTTCTTTGATATTAATTTTATTTTTGACAAATTGGATGGTAATATTATCTTTAATAAACACTATTCTTCTTCATCTATATATAAGTAAAAACTTTTCAATTGTTTTACTATAACAGTAATCAATGATAATTTAGGTACATTATTAAATTCGTTGAAATATATTCGTTTAGTCTGAATCGTACTAACCCACATGTAACGAGGGCACGTGGAATGCGGACGTCATTTACATAAGGACTCGACTCGGATCGCCACTCGACAGCATTGAAGTTGACACCCTCAGCCTTAGGCATTACCGTAAGTTGCAAGTAATACAGCATTTGTTTGACTAGAAAATATAACAAAGCTATTAATCATTCAGAATATATATTCTATATCTTAGTATAGTTACTGCTTAATTAAAGACAATAAACGTTAGGCTAAGATAATGCCGGTAAAATGGTGCTGGTGCGCTTTCGCAACGCACGATGAAGTCAACGCAGTGTTCCACGAGCCGCTCGCCCGCTTCGCTGGCGCAAGGCATGACCGGAATCTGTTGGGCGCTATGAGGGTGCAGAAGCGCATTAGCACCAAATGATGTGACATGGGAGTGATGGGCACGTTGACTTCCTTGCCTTAAAGTTTAACTTAAACTTTAACAGTGTTTTCTGAAGGTTCATCTAAATGTTTCCCATCATCTACCGGTACTCTGCTGCCTGCATTTTAATTTCGTTTTAACATTTATCTAAACAATATTGTTTCAATGTTTGCTTGACAATACTATGATTTATTGATTAGACAGCTGGAAGCTGTCTGTTTTGAGGAGTTTTTTAACATTTTTTTTGTAGTAATTTCTCCTCGTACACAGACAGCTCGCTATCATGCAGCCACCATTAGGGGATTTACAATGCAAAATCCCCCCGTCGGGGCTCTTTAATTTTCGTCTTTAATGATTCAAAATTTAGAAAAACACGACAGAAATGCAATAGGCCTAGCCCTAGGCCTATTCCCTCTTTGCATTACTGTAAGTAATGGTGTATTAACCGCACCTTTTTCTCGGCGGGATAGAAGCAAAAGTCGGGGGTGCGGTTTATACACGGTGACGGGTCTGAGCCAGCCCGCCGTAACCCCTCCCGTACATCAGTAGAGGCGCACGGCCAATATTGGAGACTGTCTCCAATGTGGGAGATTATCTCCAATATCAGAGACTTTTGTAAAGATTTTGGATATCCAATTTCAGAGACAGTCTCCAGTTTTGGAGACCAATTTCCTTTGTTTACATTTGCTGCAAAAGGATTACCTTGGCGGCAAATGAAAATGTGATAAGCAGATTCCTCATGAAGAATTACCCCTTTTCACCATCTACTTTAAAAATTCACCGTCTACTTTTGTTTTGATAAGGATTTTTGTTGTCAATCACACACAAAACAAATGGGCTTCTGACCTCAGTGAGACAAAATTTTGGGTGGGAAAAATCATGCTTTTGTTGGTGTTGTTTCTTTTGTCCTTTTGCAAAGCAAGTCTCCAATGTGGGAGATTGTCTCCCCTATTGGAGAGAGTCTCCCATATTGGCCGTGCGCCTCTACTGTACATGTACGATGTCTGCCAGTTCACAACACATCGAGTGGCCGGGCGTAGCCGCCCAGGCAATGTCGTTTAGAGGGGTATGAGCCGCGGGTAATGGGAAGCGAATTACGATCTTAATTAAATGTTGTCCATAACAAACGCACCCACCTTCATGACACTAATTTTGACTTTATTCTCGATTCAAAGTAGTGAAGTTCCCTGGCTAATTTGAAAGAAACGCGAAGCACACTCGGTAATATTTTGTGAGCGAGAGTTGAATGAGCTTAGAGATTGCGTTGTAATGTGGTTATAGTGCGACTTAAGCTGGCGCTATTCAAAGTCCCATTTCGCGCCAGCTTGTTTTTTTTCCTTCCTGTTTGCTTTTCAGAAGATACCATGTAAACCATGCACGAGAGACAGCACGAAGCCTTAAAAAACAACTGGAAAAATGTCAATTTCTTTGTTTCTTGAACCTTCCTATAATCCCGTATCCAAAATTCATGCTAAGACATCAAATTTCTGAAAGTGATTGTGAGGTTATGATGCAAGAAATGTGAATGTTTGTTCCTCCTACGCTGGGAAAGACAGATCATAATTTGATAAGATGTACTGGCATGACTGGTACTGTATCGTAGTTTGCAATGTACGGTAATGGCAGTGCTGTGTGTGTGTAAACTGTGACTGTGAGGTGAGTGAGTGTGTAAATTGCCAATATTGTCGGGACCGTTCTTTCTTTCTAACATTTGTAGATGAATGGATCAAGAACAGCAGATTCCGCGTACCGGTAATCTCTTTGGATACTTTGAATTTTAAAAACTTAGATTTTGTTTCTTTGTACTTCAAATATGCATGTAAATGTGAGAAGAATTTTTTTTTTTTTTTTTTTGTCCAAAGTTGGGGGTGCGGTTAATACACGGGTGCGGTTAATACACCGTTACTTACGGTAATTGCCCCAAAACGGGGAAAATCAATTTAAAAGGAATAAAAATAGTGACTTACCTTGGCTGTTGCGCAACTTCACTTCCTGTTTTATCTGAACTTAACACATAAACATATGGCCATTGAGTCCCCTGTACAGATCGCGCTAGAAGTACTTCGGTCTCTGTTATTTGGTGAGTGAAGCCAATGGAGTTCAGCTGAACTACCAACATAACAGAGACCGAAGCTTTTGGTCTAGAATATGATGGGCCCCGAGCCTGCACACCTAACAATTTGAGTTAAGATTTAACATGAATTTCTTCTTATTTCACAAAATCTATTAGTATAATGTTCCTTATATCATTAAGAGTAAGTGTACCAAATTTCTCATTAAAAAAATGAAAGGAAATATAGGATTTTCTTGAAAAAACCTCGAGCAGTCATTTTCTTCAGATTGAAAAAAAAATATGATACCCATGTCTGTGCACTCATTCACTTTGCACACGATTCAGGGATTTTGATGAGAAAAGGTGCATTTTGTCTATGTATTGCAAGTATAAAGTTCGTGCTCGTTGCGTATCTTCTATTACTAGGATCGCGCAGACAAGGGGGACTGCGCAGAATTGGGGGAACTTGCCATACTGCTTACTAGGCAGCTGGCACTCGAAAATCCTGCCAAAGCAGGTTTTCTCGGTAGGGAAGAGGTTATATTATAACCTCGTACATGTACGTAGGATGAGTGGTCGCAGTTAGACTTGACACTTCGTCTCTGCTGTAGGCCTAGTTTAGAAATTCAATTATGAATCCATGTTAGCAATAAAATTTGTGTTACCATGTGGCTTTATGTATATGTATGTTTAGTTTAGTCAGCCATTTGCATGAATTATGATTGCTAACTTCTATCCGTCTCAAAAATGCATGTACTCCAAAGACTGCATGACAATGTTGAGATAAGATGTGTCAGATCCGAAATAGACCTGTTCCTGACGCATGATGTTGCTGAAATTTAGGTAATCAAATTTGTGTAAAATGTAAATACAAATTGTCCTAAAACATGCATTTGGGTTGTCTACAAGAATGCCTGATCTTGCCTGCTGGCATGTATATCAGATCACACAATGTAAAAGCATGCCATGGCTGATTGATATTTGTTATTTTAACCATAACAGATTGACCTGAATGTCATTGATGCAGCGCTTCTGATGGATGGTTGATGGTAAGATACAGAAACATGGCCAAGAATAAGAAAAGACGAGGTCTGACATCCAAAGTGGAACAGCGCAGCAAGGCAACTGATGTTAAACACAATCCATTTGAAGTTAAAATCAACAAACAAAAGCACAACATCCTAGGAAGAAAGAACAAACATGGGAAAGGAATGCCTGCGGTGTCCAGGTCTAAAGGACTGCAAAAGGTACGGTTCTTTGCCAATTGAATCTTCCAAACTGAAGTTGTGAATTAATGTGTTCTAGCTTGCACCACTGGTGGATCTGCCTGCTGGGCCCTCCAAAGTATTCTATGGGTTGTATTTCTATCGGTATGTTTTCAAAAAAGGTCACCTGTGCAACCTGTCGTCAAAGAAATATGTTAACTGTATTATAAAACTATGATGGGAAGCTATTGGGCGCAGAATTAACCGGCAAGAGAGAAAAAAAAGTACTGATAACCATGTGTTTGGCATTTTAGGGCAAACCATGCCATCTTATTTTATCTTTTCCAATTTTGACCCCACCAGGGTGCTACATAATCACTTGCCCGATTGCCCAGGGCAAGTAAAATTTAGAATCAGGCAAGTGTTTTGAAGTAAAGACCAAAACTACTTGCCCGAATTGGGCAAGCAAAATTCTCACAGTAGAATGACCAAAATCAGGGTCAGTATGATATGATATTGACCATAATTTTGGTCATGGCAATAACAAGGTAGATCAGTTCTTGTCAAAAGAGAGAAAAAGGTCAATGGATTACAAAACTGCAATACTTTCTTTTGAAGAAGTAAAACTTTTTTTTCCAAGGACTTCTTATGGGCAAGTGAAATAAATTTTGGGGCAAGTATATTTGAACTATTCAAAAATCTACTTGCCTGACTGGGCAATTGCTTCCAAAAAGTTATGTAGCACCCTGGACCCCACGCATCTTTGTCATTATCAATCAATAGCAAGTTCTCAAACTCCCAAGAAAATTCTTCTTTTTTTTTCAGAGAAATGCCACCCTGCTGCAGGAGTACAAACAACGGCATAAAACAAACAAGTTCCTTGACAGAAGACTAGGAGAGAATGATCCTGGAATGTCAGTCGAGGAGAAGATGATGGAAAGGTTTACGCTGGAAAAACAGGTTTGTTTTCTTTGATTATTGATTTCATGACTGCACCTTTCTCTTATCTTTTAGGGTGGAAAATCGAGTGGATCAATTGCCTATAGCTCTGCATGAAGTTGGAAATCGAACAGAATTTTCCATTTTGGTTGTATTCAATGAATACAAGATCATATTTAATTGATCCATCTTTCGTGATGAATGAGAGCTTTTCCAAGAACTTTTGCTCCAACACAGTTGAAAACAGTGTGTATAAAATGCAAAATAAACTCTAATCTTCATCTATCCCTTCAAATGCATTACTAAAGTGCCTGTTTGTTATGTTAATGTGCTCCTTTATATCATTTAAACACCTATCCCCAACAAATCCATGTTGTTAGGCTTTCTTACTATAATATCATTCATATTGGGTATTGAATTTTCAATTACATATAGAATACAAATATTCCTTTCAGAATGAAATAATGTATGGTTGCGAAGCTTGTGTTGTATTAAATGGCTGAATGCAATTTTGTGAAATGCTTTCAATATTTCTCTTTCTCTTGATGTTTGTGTACAATAGAGAACACATGAGAAGTCTAGCTTGTACAGTCTGAATACCGATGAAGATCTGACACATTATGGCCAGTCTCTATCAAGTTTGGAGAAGTTTGAGGAGCCGGATCTTGAGAGTGATGAGGAAGACACTGGTTTGATAGATAGTAAGTAGTCATTCATTCGTACCCTTGGAAGCGCTGTGGTGAAGCGGTTCTGACTCTCGCCTTGTAATCAGAGGGTCGTGTGTTCGAATCCCTCCATGGCCTAGCGTCCTTTGGCAAGGCGTTAATCCACACTTTGCCACTCTCCACCCAGGTGTTAAATGGGTACCCGGTAGGATGTGAAAGCCTATATGTAGTATGCCTAGCAATTGAGTCTTGGAACTCTTGTTGGAATGCTCCCCAGGGAGTGGAGAAGGTGCATACATTGTATGCGGGCATGCAAGGATCCGATGACGGGGGTAATAATATGTCTGTAAAGCGCTTAGAGACGTCGTTCCGATGTATTAAGCACTATATTAATGCGGAATATTATTATTATTATTAAGAGTCATGAAAAGTTTGTCAATTTGGTAATTGTAACAACATTGAGACCTTCAAATCTAAGCTGAAGGTAAATTGCCAATTCGTCCACTCACCACCCGGTCTACCTTCATTTAGTCTATTCCAGTCCATCAACATTTTGTCTAACAACCATTCGGTCCAATCATCACTTCGTCCAATCACCAGTTCGTCTATGACCACTTTTGTCTCATAACCAGTTGGTCTAATATATTATTTTCATTCATTGTGCCCAATTAACACTAAGTCTTATCAGACCAAATGGTATATGGACTAAATGGCTATTGGACCAACTGGTTATTAGACGGAATGGTGAGTGGATGAAATGGAGATCATGTGGATATTGAACGAACTGATGGTAGACCAAATGATATACGAGTTGACAATGGACCAAATGAAAATAAGCCGTATCAAAGACCCACCTTTTCCAACAAGTTTGTGAATAATGTGTGACATATAAGGGAGCTGGTGCCTTTGGATGTTGGCTGTTTATCATCATCATCAAGGATGGCATTTATACATGTGTTTGTAATATATGAGCAACTTAACACATAATTTTGCATATGACTAGTCAGCTGTTCATTAATGTAAAATGGGATTCGTTGTCATTTTGATGTCATCATCCGCTGAACTTGAATCAGATCTTTAGAGATTGGATTTCATGTTATGAACAGAGATATGAATGAAGAGTTTGCAGGCGTTAGTGCTAGAGAATTCATTTTGTGAGTCCAGGAACCCAAATGAAATTATAAGTAAATATAATGCCCATATCTGACTGGTTCCAGGAACTAGTAATCAAGTAAACACAAACTTAATCAATAAACATATGATCGTAGGGAATATATACTTCTGGATTTGCATGTGCACAATATATATGTTGACTTTTTCTACATACACACATGTATTTCAGTATGTGTGTGTGTGTACAGTGTATGTCATGCAGGTTGCTTGTCTCTTTGAACGTACTTTCTTCCATGGTTAATACTTTTTCATTGTTTGTATTTATTGTATGTATTTGTTACTTGTATACAGGCCCCCCAAGAAAAACAGTGCTTAGTCCACTTATGAGGTTACCCTGGGTAAACAAAATGAAATAAATAAAAAATATCCAAGCTGTTTTTAGGGCATATATATTAAATGTTTTAGCTGTATAATATTTTGTTAGCATCCTATTTGTTCTCATATCTTTGTGTCCACATTTGGCATTCTCTTTGCTCATTTCAGAAAAGTTTGTAGCCGAAGAACATTTTGGTGGATTTCTGACGAAAAAGAAGACTGACGAGGTTCGTACAGCGAATTGATCTATATTATTTTAGTATGCATGTCTTGACGCTGAGAATGTGTTAAGCGTGATTGACATCTGCATTTAACTATAATATTTGAAGTTAATGTATCTTATGAATATTGAGAGTACTTCAGAAACTACATGTATACTGAAATGGTTAAGTCTTGATTTCTTCATTTGTGATTTTTGTTTTCATTTGAATATTTCTTTATTTTCTTTAGGAAGGAAAGCCTAAGACCCGACATGAAATATTTGAAGAAATCATCGCCAAATCTAAGAAAGACAAGGTAAATAGTATTCTTTTTATCAAGTTATGCTCCCTTTCTTGCTCGTTTCACATCATATTTCTTATTACCGGTAATTTTTTTTTTAAAGTGTGTCAAGCAAGTTTCAAGAATTGTTCTAACAAAAAGTTGGATGGGAAAAAAAATGAAAAAGCAAAATATTTGAAAGATGAAAAATGGGGCAAGGTTCCCCCTCCCTCCCACAGACCAGGTACAAGTTTTGACCAGTGATAATCATTTGTGAGACAAGGGAATTTTGAAAATTCCATAATTCAACCGTTATTACCTAACCTCAAAGATAAAAATTGAGATGTCAAAATTGTATGAGAATTGATATAACATTTATTTCTTCATTTTCTGTCTGGTTGGTTTTTTAAATCTGAAAAATTAACCTGTTCCCTCTGATGTCAACGAGTGTCACCAATAATGTGTTAAATCCTGCAGCTGTATTTGACATTTCACATAAATAGTTTCCATATATTTGCAAATGCCATTTACTGTCAGTTGGCCACACCAACTTTGAAAATATAACTCATTCGTGGGTTTCATAGTTCACAGAACAAAGAGCTAATGAAAACACTATAGGGTATGTTAAATCAATCTGATGTTTTTTTATATACTTTCAGTTCAACCGACAGAGTGAGAAGGAAGACGTCGTGAAGCTTACTGAGCAACTAGATCAAGAGTTCAATTTTGTGGCACAGTTCATAGCCAACGTCGAGGTAAGGTTATTCGTCAATTCTTCATCATCATCTGGTATACGGGAGTGAGGTAATCCTGTAGGTCTCCCTGTCGTTGACAAGGTCATAAATGTATTAATTTACAACTTGTATATGATGCGTGTGTGCGTGAATATCATGGTACTTTCTTCAGGTGATGAAATTCTGCTTTTGAATAGTATTAAAGAGAAATTCCAGTAGTTGCAGTAAACACTGATTTCATGAGAAAGTCTGTAAAACAAGGCTTAATTGTCAGTATATCATCGAGAATCTAGATCTGGTATAGTTATATTAACTGAACTTTGTGAAATCTTGAAATATATGCTGGAAAATGTTCACACCGAAGATCCCCAACACAGATAAGCGCGCGTGGGACAATGTATAATTATTGCGTAGAGTGTCGGGCCCGATGCTCTACCCGAATCCTGTGCTTATTTGCTGATTTCTCAACAATTACACAATTCTTCCAGAATCCTTTGGCACATGCATTTTATTTATACAAACAGACACTTTGGTGGTCATTTCATTGGATTCTGTATGAACTCATTTTGATATCGTTACCAAAACTAGCATTTACCTTTAAAGACATAAAAGTTAATATCATGGTAACTTTGCCATCCGACGGTCACTTTCTTGTAAACCTTGATTTTGATTGGATGTTGGGCCTTGTTACCATGGTAGTTACCATTAGATGGCAAAGTTACCATAATAATACCTTTTATACAACGGAGCCCAGAAGCACTTTGCAGATATCAGATCTGGTCATCAGGTGAGCGTTTCATGAAAGGACTTGTCAGACGTTTTATCCGACAAGTCCCAATTTATCCGACAGTTATGATAATAATAATAATAATTAAAGATTTGTATAGAGCACATATCTGTCGATGACACTCAAGGTGCACAATTAACAACTGATATAAAACAGAAATAAAATTGATAAATACACAAAAATTGAACAAACTGACAAGAAAAATACACAATCAGTTAAAGTTGGTAGTCAAAATAACAATTCGGCCTTATCACACAACAGTTAAGGAAATGCTTCCCTCATGAGGAAAGTCTTCAATTTTTTGTGGAATAGCTCTCTTACTATAGTAACATAGTTACCATAGTAACATTGCTTATCAGCCAATCAAAATCAAGGAAGATGTCAGATCTGACACCTTGTCGGACGAAAATGTTGATGAAATGCTCCCCAGATCCTGGCATGCCTGCACACAATGTATATCCCTTCTCCACTTCCTGGGGAGCATTCCAACAAGAGTTCCAAGACTCAATTGCTGGGCATACTACATAGGCTTTCGCATCGTACTGGGTACCCATTCAACATCTGGATGGAGAGAGGCATAGTGTGGATTGATGCCATGCCAAAGGATGGCCTAGTACATCAAGATGATTTATATTATCTTTTATCCTGTTCATGTTATACATCTAAATATCTATTAGCCAATTAGCGATTTTTAGTCTTAAAGCAGCAGCAGCAAATTCTTGCCATGCCAATCTGTTTAAATCTTTTATTGGAAAGAAGAGTCCCCCTTTAATTAAAGATTGGTTTACCGAAGAATTGCAAGTATTGTAAGAATATGTGATATAATATGTTTGTTTGCTGTTGTTTTTGTTTTTGCAGTGCAAGAAGGAAAGAGAGAACAAACCGGATGACTATGACATGTCTGTTAAAGAACTCATCTTTGATATGAGAGCCAAGGTATTTACAATTGTTTTCAACTCACTCATCTTTGTTGTAGCATTTCTACAAGCTCTTGTACGGGTTCAGGACCTTGTGAACAAAAGTGATGTATTGACTCTATATAGCCCACACTATTTTGAAATTGCATAGCAGTGGGGGGTGGGTCTTATTTGCCCCCCCCCCCCCCTCCGTATTGCCCTTAATCATGTGATCGCGACGAAAAAATTGACACCCATGTTACCCACAATGTAAGCTACCAAATGTATGCTGATTAATTTATGCATGATGTGCCGATGTAGCTGTCAATCATTAAATAAAAGTTGAAAATTACTGAATTTTATACATATTACCCAAAGTGCATAATAATAATAGGCATTTATATAGCGCCATCTATCTAGAAATATTCTATTCCGAGGCATGTTGTTATTATTATTACCCTGGCTTTAGCTTGAGCTGCCTTTCAGCGTTCATGCATTCACGGAATTAATCCTGCCGGGTACCCATTCACCTCACCTGGGTTGAGTGCAGCACAATGTGGATAAATTTCTTGCTGAAGGAAATTACGCCATCGCTGGGATTCGAACCCACGACCCTCTGTTTCAAAGTCAGCAGATTTATCCACTGGGCCACAACGCATAGAGACTTGGTATTATCATATGCAAAGTTATTGGTGGTTTGTACTAATTATGAATATTCATGAATCATCCCATGGCAGGCTTCAGACAGGATGAAAACCCCAGAGGAGCTTGCCAAGGAAGAGAAGGAGAAGTTGGAGAAGATGGAAGCAGATCGACAGCGAAGAATGAAAGGGATCACAGAGACTGAAGAAGAGGAGAACAAAAGAAGGATGCAATACATGTCGGCTGATGATCTTAACGACGGGTGAAGAATTTTTACTTACTTTCGTCCTTAAAGGTCAAGTTCACCTCAGAAAAATGTTGATTTGAATCAATAGAGAAAAATCAGACAAGCACAATGCTGAAAATTTCATCAAAATCGGATGTAAAATGAGAAAGTTATGACATTGCAAAGTTTCGCTTATTTTTAACAAAATAGTTATATGAACGAGCCAGTTATATCCAAATGAGAGAGTCGATGATGTCACTCACTATTTCTTTTGTTTTTATTGTTTGACTTATACAATTTTTCAATTTTTACGAATTTGACAATTAGGACCTCCTTGCCGGAAGCACAAAATATTAAAATAATGGAATTCCACGTGTTCAGGGAGGAATGAAACTTCATTTCACATGACAATAACGAGAAAATAAAAATATTTCATATAATAAAATACAAAAGAAATAGTGAGTGAGTGATGTCATCAGTTCCTCATTTGCACACAGACCAAGAAAACTGTTTTGAGAAATGAAGCGAAACTTTAAAATGCCATAACTTATTTACATCTGATTGTGATGAAATTTTGAGTGTTATGCTTGTTGAATTTTTCTCTTTTTATTCAAATCAAGTTTTTGTTGGGGTGGACTTGTCCTTTAATTCAAATCTGTTTCCGTTTATGACAACTCCCGCAGGAACTCGGCAGGACAGCATTTTGCTGGTAAACGCCAAGCTGGTATATAACCAATTACCTAGGAAACATTTTTACATCTGGGTTAATCAGTCATAGTGTCTGACCTTATAGACGATAGATATTACTCTCTAGTCTTTTTTATCAAAGTGGCGACAATGGCAGAGTGAGGATTCAAACTCGCAACCTTGCGTTTATGAGTCCAGTGCTCTAACCACTAGACCACACGACCCCATGTTTTTTAAGGCAAGGCCATCTTTCAGAAAAGGCACATTTCTCTAATACAGCACTAATATCCACAATTTAAAAAGTTACCATAATTATGCAAAGACAAATAGAGTTGCCAATCACTTGTGTATTTGGTTGTCTTGGATTAATTCAAGCCCCATCACTCAAACTAATATTGACTTTCATGGGGAGTTCAGTTTTGATTTGCCAACTCTGTGAAAAGCAGTGGCAGTACTAGTAATGAAGATATATCTTTGAGGTAGATTAAAAAGCTATTAATGATGTAAATATTAATAACTGGATGATTCAAACTGTATAAAATAAGACCCCCCCAAAAAAAAAATCCTTGACCCTTATTTCGATATATGTAATGACATTGACGTATATGCTTGTCTGAAAAATCTGTCCTCTTGGTTGACTTACAACACCTTATTCTGGGTGCATGACTGTATGTTGCAGGGAGAAACACACACGGGTGTTGTGGGCGATTTTGCCCCTTAAATGCTCAAATTAATCTGGAAATATCCATATACTGCAATGTTAAAGCTCATCCTGTGTTGCGGTTTAAGGTAGCAGGTTTAAAGAAGTAGCCCCCGGAAATGAAAAATTCTTCTTTTTTTGCCTGATATAGGTTTTTATTTTCCATGAAACCTGACAGAATTATGCTTTTGATGTTTTTATTAACAATAAAGTTTTATTAAAATGTCAAGTTATTTATCTTTTTTTAATCCATGAATCAGAAGTTTTGTTGATTTTGAGGTTTCTTTGAAATATATTTTGTAGCAGAATGTTGCGTAATTTGGGAATCGCCTACCCAGGTGTCACAATATGGTCTTAAAAAAGATGTGGAAGACTTGAAAGTAGAAAGTCAGTGAGTGAAAATTTCGTGCAGCAATGATATTGCGCGGATCGTTGAGGGGGGCTTCTGAGCCCCCCTGCCTAGATGGGGTTAATGATGTATTAAGTATTGAATAAAAACATTGATATTTTAAGCAAAAAACTTGTACTAACTTTTCCTTCTTCAAAATCCTCATTTTCTAGATTTGAATTAACCCAAGATAATCGAAGCACTCTGAGTTATAGTGATGGCGTTCCTTCATTTGGATTTGATCAAGGTAAGTTTCCACATTTCAATGTCGGGATTGTTTTGTAAATTTTTTTCATATCTCTTGCTGAATTACACATTCTAATTTCTTTCTAATTCTTTAGCATAATTTTTCCAGCTGCGTGAAAAATTTAACGAGAGCATGATTGAATGTTCGATTGTTGACGAAAAGTGAAATATCATATTCATTTTGCTTAGAAGTGCATGGTTGTTTAGATCCTGTCACAATTTGCTATTGTCATGGTGTTAATACGTTCACTACTGTGAATAACTAGAAATGTTTGTCAATATAACATATATATATTCTAATTGCACTTCATTAAAATCTCTACCATGTTTTTCATATCATATTTTTTTCACATCATGACATTGTCTGCATCAAACTAAAAGAAAATTCATGAGAAAAGCAGGTTGTGATGACTACAAAAATATTTTTTTGTTGGGGGTAGGGGGGATTGGTATTATACAGTGAAAGATTATGCAGTTTAAATGTATAAAAGAATAAAACATTAAAAAGGCTGACAGTCTTGCCAGTATTGTCAGCCTTGCATTTAAACGGTTCCAATAAAACTTTTGGCAGTGACACAGCCCTTTTAGCATAAGGCAAAAAAATTCAACATTTAGCTAAGTGCACCTGTCTTTGTATTCTGCAGGTGAATCTGACGCAGAGGAGAAAGAGGAGGACGAAGAAGGAGACAAAGAAGATGATGATGATGGAGATGAAGATGAAGAAGATGAGGAGAGCGATAATGATGAGGAGGAGGATGACGATGCTTCTGATTTGGAATCTGAGCCTTCTGAATCGGATGATGAGGATGACGACGACAATGATGATAAGGAGCATGATAGGACTTTCAAGATGAAAAGCTCCTTGAAGAAAGACAATAAGCAGAGTGTTTCAAAGAAAGTCTCCATACAAGAACCAGAGGAAAATAAAAAGGTATGTATAAATAATTTCAGAGTTGCCAAGTCTGGCTGATAATCAGGGAGGCTTCTTTAAAAATGAATAAGCCATGTGAAATTTCAGTAAATTTAATGATTAATTATTTTCAAAGAATTGAGAGTCAATAAAATGAATGTTGTCATGGCAACCTAAAAAAAGAAAGAAAAGAAAGTCAGAGACCTACTAATATTAATTAAATTTGAACATTTTAGTAATCACATTTTCCCAATTCGATGAAATATTGGGAAAATGTAATGTTTACTAAAATGTTCGAATTTGATTAATACAAGTAGGTCTCTGAATTTCTTTTCATATTTCTTTTAGGTTGCCATCTTCATAGCTTTATGATGTACAATTTATAAAATACTAAGAGAAAGAGATCAAGCATTTTATATTCTCTTCGAGGAAATCTAATTTTCACAAACTTTCAGTGGATGGGACAAGATTAGAACTTTAGAAGAAAGATTGTCTTATATAATTCATATTATTGAGCACTTGCAATAGTTTAAAACCTGAAGTGTGTGTGTGTGAAAACGATCGCCTCTATTGTTGTAGAAGTGAAATGTATTTTTCTGGTACCAGCAAAAACAATGTCCACATCTGAAAGAGAAAGTTTATTTAAAGATTATAGTTGGACAAATCTGTTAACTTCAATACTATTTTGTGGTTTTTATCATACAGAAGAGAGAAGAAATTATAAGGTTAGCCAAGGAAGAGCTTCCGTACACATTCCAAGGTAAGTATTTTCTTCCTTAATTCTTTCAAAGTTTTCATTCGAAAGGAGCGCTTTATATCCAAGTATGGAAAACCTCAAACTAAACCCTTTATTTAGAATACTGGATTTTTTTTGTTTGGAAACTGAACAATGTATGAAATGAAATCCATATTAGAAAAATGATATACATGTAGAAATGTTCCAAAAATTAATTTTGCCCAATTGATTGTTGACCTGGCAGGCACTTTGCAACGCCAGATTGACGTTGCTCTATTCCTCAAATCATTAAACGTCAAACAAGGGTAGCAGCAACTCCCTTTTTTAACGTCTTTTTGGTCTGACACAGCCGGGGCTTGAACATCCGACCTCGCGGTAGTGAGCCAACGCACCGGTTGTGTGTGTATTTGATCTTCATTTCTCAAAGTATCCTTGAAAAAATGAGAAATATTCGAAGGCCCATATTTTGTTGTCTACTTTATAAGTTAGGCCATGGTCTAATTCTGCTGAAATCATTGGAAGCAAAATTTTCAAAAAAATTGTGTGTTTTATGTTTACTAATGGTGAAGGAAAATACACGTATGCTGCTATTGAGTTATTATAATACTCTTTGGGATGATCCAATTGTCATAACAGCTGATACATTGGATCTGTGCTGCAAGAGATTTGTGTTGTTACTGGCTGTCTCAAGTTAACAGAGTTTTATTCCAGAGTTTCTATGAAATCCAAGGTTCAGGCTACAGGCCAATGTGTTTGAATCCAAATCATTTGCACCATCAAACAATTAGACTTACTGTTTTTTTTTTTGTGTGTGTGTTCTTTTTTTTTACTTCAGCGCCAACATGCCTTGAAGAGCTAGAGGATGTCTTGTCTGGCTACACCCCTAGCAACCAGCTGACCATCTTAGAGAGGATGATCAAATGCCACCATCCGAGTCTCTCCGAGGGTAACAAGGCTAAACTAGAGACCCTTACCTCATTGATATATCAACTCATGGGGAAGTATGTGAAACAAGGCAAGGATCTACAAGCTGACTTTATCAATGGTCTAACCAAGTAAGTACGACGGTATTATCACTGCTAAGGTGACAAAGGGCCAGTTGCACAAAAGGTTGCAATCGAACAGAACTTGATTTTCATCCAATCACATGTCTGTTTGTGATTGAAATTATCTAGATTTTACGTGTAGCATATAGGTGTGATAACTTTTTCAACTGTGTGTTTGATTTTTTTAAGTTGGGTTTGAATGCAATTCTTTCTGTAACCTGCCCAACAACTTAGATTTAAGAAAAAAAGGGGGGTTAAGGTAGAAGAACTTGGCTGCCATAACATCACATGTAAATAGGGAAGGGGTTGCCTTTATCTTTAGATAGGAATCTAGGAGTGGTAGAAGTTCTTATTGCCTCTTCATCGGTAAAATAACAGATTTTCAATACCACTTCATTAGTAAACCATACTCCTTGATTGAAAAAAAATATAGAGTTGAGCTTACATGAAGTATTTTGGGAGAAAAGGTAATAATATAAAAAATATATAAATTTATATTTAAGGTAATAATATAAAAAATGTATAAATTTTATAAAATTTTATAAATTTATATATAAGGTAATAATATAAAAATATATAATTTTTTAATTATATTTTATGATTCTCCTGTTTTGTTTTGATAAATATATTTAAAATAAATGTAAATAATTGATGCTTATATAAATTTTGTCATATCAGCTGCCACTGATTGATACAAGTTTTTGTATTGGCATGGGCGGAAATCCCAGGGGGGACGTGTCCTTACCCAAATTAGTAGGGGGGGCATGATATCAATTGTCCCCCCTACTATTTTTGGTCTTTAATGATGGAGCAAAATACATCACTTCTTTTTTTTTTGCTTGTCAAATTTTTGTGATTGAAATTATCTAGATTTTACGTGTAGCATATAGGTGTGATAACTTTTTTTTTTTTTGCTTGTCAATTTTTCCAGGCCCTGGTCCCCCCTACCTTTGGGGAAAATTTTCCGCCCTTGTTGTGTATTGATTGAGAGAGGTATGTCACATAGTGCAAGAAACATTTTTGATCTTTTTTTTATTTCTTAGGCACCTGTATGACCTGACACAGACCTGTGCGCTATCCTCGGGTAACAGCCTACAAGCGCTCATCAGTGAGAAGTATGAAATATTCAACAAGGAAAATGAAGACAAGGGAAGGTCAATGTTTCCTTCGTTAGATGTGGTGAGTTGATGTCATCCTTCTCTCATATTCACTGATTAATACCCCTCCCCTACCCTTTATTCCTCTCCTCCCCTCTCTTCTCTGCACCCCCTTCTGTCACCCCCTGTGACATTCTTGCCTCTCCCCTTGTCACTCTCCCCTTACCCCTCTTTCCCTTTAATCTTGGCGCTATATAATCTTGCCCTTCCCCCTCCATCTTTCCACTCCTCTTCCCTCTTTACTTTCTTCCCTCCCCTTCCACCTCTCTTCTTCCACCCCACTCCCCCCCATTCCACATCCACCTCATTCCTCTCTCTGCCATGCCTCTCTCCTCTTCCACTTCATTTTATCCTCCCTCTTTCTATCCCTCTCCCCTCTATCTTTCACTGCCCACTCCCCTCCCCTTTCCCTTTCTTTGTTAACCCTAAACAGGCGGGGGGGGGGGGGGGGTTCGTGCCATCGGCGGCCAAGATCTCAGGGGGGGTGAATTAAGTAATTAGTCAGGGTTAAACATAGCATCCGTTCCTATGCCTCTACAGTCTGAAATTGATCCCTATATTTTTTTTCATAAACCTGTTTTGACAACTGGAATATGGCAGGCTCAGTAATTGCATATTGTATTTATTTTGCAATAAGGTGCGGGACATCGGAAGTCTTTTATATAATCTTTTTGATACAGTGAGAAAAAAAACAACTTTTAGCTCACATTTTGAACTCCATATTCCAGTTGATTGTAAAGTAGTGTTGAATATGAAATTCATGGAAGAACCTCCCATTAGCTTTGAAAGAATTTCATTGTTAAAAAATGAATTCTTCCTAATAATACCAACAAGCGATTGAAATAATGCTAGGTTTGACTTATAACCCTCTGATGACCGTTGTCGCACTATTGCAATAGACCCCGAATATGCTAATACCCCATTGATATGTAACTGCTCGTTTGTGGTTGAAAAACTACATGGTAAACCAAGGTGTCATTGGCTGGCATGTACTTAGTCATGATAGGGTTAAGGGTCAAGGTCTAAACCGTGAGAGTTCTTTTCATTCTTGTTGCAGCTTCTCTATTTCAAGCTGGTGTCGGTCCTCTTCCCAACGTCTGACTTTCGTCACAGTGTCGTCACACCCACAATGCTCTTCATGGGTGCCATTTTGAGTCAGTGCCAGGTGAGGTCATGTCAAGATGTGACCTTTGGCCTCTTCCTCTGCAATCTCTTCCTCAAGGTTAGTTAAAGTACATTTTGAAAGTATTGTTACAATTTTTCAAATTTGTGGTTTAGAATTATGAGAATGAGAAACTTGAAAGATAAAGTTTCTTCTTCTGTAATGTATATTGTCAAGTTGTCAACTTTCCATTTCATCCCTTATAGTCTTATACTACTTTATCTAAAATACCTGGGGCCCGTTGCAGAAAGAGTTGCCATCAAACGCAACTCTAAAAATCATGCGCAACTTGATTTTCAACCAATCAACAGCGCGCATTTTTGACTTGCGATTGATTTTGTTACTTGCGTTTAAACGCAACTCTTTCTGCAACGGGCCCCCAGATCATTTAATAACCATTTGGCGTAATTGCCCCCGATCCAATTTTTCATATTGTATAATTTCCAGTTACGCTATACGATTTAATAGATTAATGTTTTTTTTTTTACCACACTTTCATTTTACTATGCAGTAGCCCATGTGTATTAGACTATGAGAAGCAGACCAAGCGAATATTTAATGAACACTAAATTTGTGATATTTTGATATTTAGGTTTGGATGAATTTAATTTTCTTATGTATCATGAATTAGTATTTATTGATATTTTTACTTTCCAATTGTGCTCTTGAATTTTTCAAGATTTTAAATTTTATTTTCTTTTTTTTCCTCAGTATGTATCCCTGTCAAAACGTCTTGTTCCTGAAGTCATCAACTTCTTACGAGGGATTCTATTCATGGCATCAGACCACGAGAGTAAGACGGGAGGCCTTGTGGTGGCGCCCTTCAAACACTCTGGGAGATTTGCCAAACTCCTTCGACAGGAGGGAACAAGGTCAGTGCAGCCAAGCCAATTCTATATCCATCCATTGTAATTTTGCAGAAAATATGAATTCATAGATTAAATTGATTTCCAATGGTATGAACCAACCATATGCAGGGTGCTACATAAATTTTTAGAAGCATTTGCCCTTTTGGGCGAGTAAATTTTTAAATAATTAGAATATACTTGCCCGAAAAATTCCTTGAAATCAAAGTTTTACCTCTTCAAAAGAAAATATTGCGGTTTTATAAACCATTGACCTTTTTTCTCTCTTCACATGAACTGATAAACCTTGTTCTTGCATTTCTTTTTCCAAAGTGATTTTATCTTGCCCACCATGACCAAAGGAAGCTGCAAATTCAAAAATGTAGTCATAATAAAGATAATGTTATAATAATAAAGTAATAGTGCTTATCAAAAATAAAAAAATACTTGACTATTGTATCGTAAAGTAAAGGGGAATCTTGAAAGTATTTTGCACAACTATCACTATGTCTACTTGATTTCTTTATCTCTTTTAGTCATACTTTCTTTGTTTTCCACTACTATAGTGGCAAGATATGAATAAAGTTGGTTGGGATTATCTTGCAAAATACAAGAGTAAAACATCATGTATCTTGTTTGTGAGAAAATTATCAAATCAATGATAATTAAACTTAAGTCACCTATCATCAATCTTGACAGTGATTCTCACGGACAAGTTTGCTCTGATCCAGTGCTCATTGCCTTTTTGTTTCACTAAAGTTATTTCCAGAGCATCTATGAATCAACCAACCGTTTTGGTGGCATGGTCGAGCTGTCTAAGGCGCCGACTAAACGTTTAAAAATTCGGGGTTCGATCCATGGCAATGGTACCTATGCCCGTGAGCAAGGCATTTAATTGACAGTGCTTTTATTATCCTGCATTCAAATAAATGGAAATGCTGTATGCATTCTTCTAAACTAGGTGTGGACTTTAAAAAAAAAAAAACAACCATGACTTTTCCGTCTTATGTGTTTAACATTAAACAGTAAATCCGAACTGAAACCGGTGAAGATCCTGGACCTGATGATAGACCCCGAGGACCTGGACCAAGCAGAGTTCTCTACGTGGGCCGTTGGTCTAACCTGCCATCTCCTCCACCAGTTCTCTAAACTCTATGTAGATCTGCCCAGCTATCCGGAGATCTTCTCCCCCATCTACACCCTCCTGCAAGATAAAGAGCTGCTTCTGAATAAATACAACCATGAAATTCAGGTGAGTCAGGTGATTCTTCATCTCTGTTATGCAGGGTTGAGCACAATTACAAGGTAATTGATCAATAACGTAATAAATTGCATTTTTCTTTTGAGTAATCGTAATTGTATGTGAAATTTTGAAAGGGAAAGTAACCGTAATTGAAAAAAATGTAATTGACTTTAGTTACTTTTGATTACATTTAATTACTTTTCAATAAGCTTACTTAATTCATGATTTAATAACATGATTTTTTCATGTCAACTGCTCCAGCATCAAAGAGTGTAATAGGCAGAATCCATGTTTTATTAACATAAACCTTAAACTTGTTAGCTTCTCTGTTATTTAGAATTGTGTTGAAATAGTTGGTACTAACCTTAGTACATATATAAAAGAAATTGGTTTCATTTATGACTTTTATAGAAAGTAATTGAAATTATGATTGACAAAATTAGTCATTGTAATTGGAAAAAAAATGTAATTCAATTGAAAAGTAATTGTAATTGAACATTTCTTCAATTTCTTAATTATGATTTTAATTGAAGAAAGTAATTGAGCCCAACCCTGCTATCATGATCAACTGATGTCAATATTTGTTATCCTTCATTAAAGGAAAAGTCCACCCCAACAAAAACTTGATTTGAATAAAACGATAAAAATTCAACAAGCATAACACACTTGCCTATACACATATTTCTCATGTTACTGTTTTTTAATGTTTGAAATATGTAATGAGTCTTTTTCTTGTTTTTACTTTGTATACATGAACAATTCAGCCGTTTGGCTGCGACTCATGTTTTTAATAAACCTTGAATTGAATTGAATTGAACACTGAAAATTTCATCAAAATTGGATGTAAAATGAGAAAGTTATGGCATTTTAAAGTTTCGCTTCATTTCTCAAAACAGTTTTCTTGGTCTGTGTGCAAATGAGGAACTGATGACATCACTCACTCACTATTTCTTGTGTATTTTATTATATGAAATATGAAATATTTTGATTTTCTCGTCATTGTCATGTGAAACAAAGTTTCATTCCTCCCTGAACACGTGGAATTCCATTATTTTAACATTTTGTGCTTCAGGCAAGGAGGTCCTTATCAAATTCGTAAAAATTGAAATATTGCATAATTCAAACAATAAAAAACAAAAGAAATTGTGAGTGAGTGACATCATCGACTCTCTGATCTGGATGTAACTGGCTCGTTCATATAACTATTTTGCTAAAAATAAGCCAAACTTTGAAATGTCATAACTTATTTTGCATCCCATTTTGATGAAATTTTCAGCACTGTGCTTGTCTGATTTTTCTCTATTGATTCAAATCAACATATTTCTGAGGTGGACTTGACCTTTAAATCTGGGTACCGTCTTAAAAAAGAGTTACGATTGATCCGATCAACCACAACTTTATGAAAATCCATCAGCGGCATAATTATTTTTCTCCCCAAGAAATTTTTACAATGTCCTTTTTAAACTATGAGATTCTCACTGAATTTCCAATAAAACAATTAATGACCCTTTTTTTAAATTCTGATTCCAGTGCATTGAAACCAATGTGGCTATACTTTGTGTTTCTCCATCTCAAATTTTTTAATGAAGAGTGTACAATAAGCACCGAAATGTAATTCAATAAGTTAATCAAAATGTATGTAGAATGGTAATATTGATGTAGAAACTTATGTATGAAATTTTTAGCTCAAGCAAAAGAGAAGAAGGCATATCTGTGACACCAAACATGCTCTTTCTGTAGTTGAAATATTATTATACTTCCATTTTGCTCAGAAATTTTTGTCTTTTTTCAGTACATATTCATACCTAATTTCTTTCTTTCATTTAATGGTGACCAATATCCATATTTTTTGACTCATCAGTCACTGGGAGATGAAGTCCTTTCTCACATAGAGGGCAGCAGACAGCGGACGAGGAAAGTTCTTGAAGTCGAGAAGAAGAAACCAGCTCCTCTCAAAATGTTCGAACCAAAGATTGAAGAAAAGTAAGCTAAGTCCAGAAATTTTATCAATTTCTTGACCATCCCCCTAAAACAGGGGAAAACCCACTGTTTTAGATATATTTCTATCTCAGACACCATTTGATTTTTTTATGTATGACAAATTGCAATGTTGATGAAATTGACCATTGGAAGATGTGCCACAGTCGGCATTAAATGCATCGATCCCAATTTATTTGTAATCATGTTCTAACCCTCGGGGCAAATATCCTGATTTTGGGGACTTGTATACATGTACATTTTATCTTTGGATGCAATTTGACAAGGGCCAGATTACAAACTCTATTTCTTGCGTTCAGCTGCGTATCACTCAAACACAGACAATCACAGCCAGCGGCAACACAACACAATAAAACAAGCTAGTACAAGGTCAATGCGCTCACTAACACACAAGCCTTGCGTTCTTGCTCGTTAGTGATGTTTAAAACATCTGCAAGTGAACTTACCCTAATGCAACAAAAATCCATACGAGCAAGGATTGGCGGGGACTGGCAACAGTAAAGGGCTAACGCAGCTGTCAGTGCTCAATATAACTCACTTTTATCTCCCTTCATTTCGTGCAATGCTTAACGATCTCCACCCAGCTCATAGAATAGATGTGTGTACGCAGCTTAAAGCAAAGATGTGAGCTAGGCTTTACTATTTTATCTGTCAAATATTGACAACATCGTATGCAGCAGTTTCCAATAGCCTTTCCTTTTTCTTTGAAATGCAATGTTGATCTTTTATTAGATTGTATTTTTGTTGTTTTAGTGTATGCCGTTTTGATTTATGTATTCATTCTTTGTAAATTGTACCTGATGATTTTTATCTTAGGGCCCTCAAGGACAACAATTTGTCAACTGATGAGGCCACCCTGATTGAATAAAACTGAAAATAAATAAATAGATTTAATCATACATTGATCTTTCTCTTGAAGATTCAATTTGATTGTTTACCAGGGAGATTGTGTGAATTTCCTGTTGAAAAAATTACGGTATGGATAGGTTTCCGTACACCTGAGACTTGAGATTGGATCAATCATATCTTTTTGTAAGACAGGGCCCTGGTCTGTTGGTAAGATATGTTTCCATCTCATCAAGGATACTTGACAACCATCATGAGTACCTTTTTAATCTTAGGACAGAAAAAAATATATGACTCTTTAAAGAACAAAATCTTTAAAATATCTAGAAATAACAATTATGGACTGAACTTTTTCACTCCGATCTCACCCTAAAACCTAGCTCTGGACATCATGACGGTAAGGGCCGGTCATTGACACTTTGGAAGTTTGATCATCATTAACAATAATAGGGCCCACTGAAGACTGATTATGGGCACTCTCAATTGACTCGAAACATTCCTTTTGTTTGAGCGGATATTGGGCCAGTTGCTGGTCTATAGCATTCTCATTCACTCCAGCTTCAGGCATGGGTAGAGGTATTACCTCACTCATTGATTTGGTTTGTTCGTCATTCGAGCGAGTCGACATAGCCGTGAAACTAATCATCGTATCAATAGTCTCGGCCATCGCCTTTACCTGACTTTGGAGCTTGGAGAGGCTAGAAAGCTACAGTGACAAGTCTTTGTTTGCGAATGGACATCATTAGTTGGGATTTACAGTCTTGCTGCTCCATATTATTCATGATCGTTTCATGATGGCCGTCGCCAATCTCACATATTGCAAAATGACGGCAGATCTCTTTATTCAAAGACAGAAAAAATGAACACAAAGTATTTGCAACAGTAGAAATCTTGTCTTTTGTAGTATATATTTGAGTAACAGCAGATTGTAAACTTGATTTTGTAACATATTTTGGAAGTTTATAACAGAAGTTTTCTCTTCCCGGCTCTCCAGTATATTCATTTGTTTTAATTGAAGACATAATTCAGCACAAGTTTCTTTCATTGGAAATTGGAAAGGATGAATCCAGGAATTCTGAAGTTCAAATAGAGTGGGAACTCTGAACAATCTCTAGCTGGACAACGATAGTTGACTATCGGCAAACGACAAATTGACGAAACGACTTTTTGCAAACGACAAACTCTAGCTGGACAACGATATTTGACTATCAGAAAACGACGAATCAACTTTGAATAAGCTCTCGATAACAGTAATTGGTTAAATCAGTAAACGAATTAACTAATGCAAGAGATGAATCTGTATTCATGAACATTCTTATTCAGAGGGAAAGAGCACACATATCTAGAAAATATTTTCAAGTAGAATTTTAGATGTTGGCATTGCTGGCCATCCATAGTTGTTGATTGGATCAATCGCAACTCTTTGTAAGACGGCGCCCATATTGTATTTTCTTTCTAGATATTAAACAGAATTATGTATGAAAATTGTTGTATCTTTTTCACAGTTATGATCCGACGAGGAAGTATCATAGCACAGGAAACAAGGAGCGTGACGAACAACAGAGATTAATCCATCGTCACCGTAGAGAGATGAAGGGTGCTGTTAGAGAGATCCGTAAAGATACTCAGTTTATCGCCCGACAGAAACTCAAAGAACAAAAAGAAAGGTAATGCTATTCACATGTCACTTTGAATACCGGTAACCTTAATTAAACAAGTTAATGAAGGTGCGACTGTTATTGTCTGCAATGTATCTTTTCTTTCTCATTAGACTGTATTATTAAGATAGGCAGGGGGCTTTTTCTCAATTATTTTAGAAAGATGAAATTGTTCAGATGTTCATGCACATTCTTATTCAAAGGGAAAGAGCACACATTGATTCTCTTGCCTAAGTCCAAGATGAATTAGGACTGTCTTAATATTTATGCCTTCGTATTAGGCACCAAACTTTTTGTTTCTGATGAATATTTTGGTGTGAAAGTTGTACAGGGGAATGAAAATGTATTGTGTAGGCCTTTGTCTGTCGCGATTCAAAGTTACACACTGGCTCTATACAGAGATGCAATACATTCAAATGTATCTCACATTACTCTTAACAGGATTTGAGATAATCTTATTTCGAATTTGAATCTACTGCAATTCTTTGTAAGACAGGAGCATATAGTGTTTCTTTAGTTCTTGCTTGCGTGAGGAATCCATATGGGGGAGGGGACTTTTCCATACACGGGTGATTAGTGAGCCATGGTGAGAGTTCGTTGAATCAGATACCCCAAATTTTCTTTGAAATTCTTGCTACAAGTCGTCGCACGCACCACGAACCGTCCTCTCTGCGCAAATACAGTGCACTATCGTGCCTCGCGATTTCACCACGAACCGTCCTCTCTGTTACGATGCCCACTGTGGCGTAAATAATTCACTTCAAGAAAATGTAAAGATACCGGATGAAAATTTGGAAGCTGAACTATCGAACAAAGACACCGGTGAATAATTTGCTCTCCGTGTAGGTGCACTTATTGCTGGTTTAAAAAAAAACCTGTTTTTTAGATGCGTTCTCTGCAAAATTAACTTTCGCATTGAAGTGCGCTGAGAGGACGGTTCGTGGTGCGTGCGACGAAGTATTTGAATACATGAGAATTAGCTAATGGAATCCAGTTAAGGCATGGCTATACATGTTAAACGGCTTCATGAAAGACCATCCATGACTATATTTATCCAATTAACCCTTCCATGAACATGCCATAAATCATTCTTTCATTCTGTCAATCTTTGACATATTACGCTACAGTACAGTTGGTGTAGACCTTGTGAAAAATCAGCCTGATAGTATAATACTAGTAGTAACTAAATTCCTGTTATAGTCCATTCATTCATGCCATTGATCTTTCTCTCATTGCCACAGGGATGACGAGAGGAAGGAGAAGGTAAAGCGTCTCCATCAGATGTTGGCCACGCAGGAAGGAGACTTCAGGGATATCAAACGCAAGAAACACAAACTGTGAAGCCTTATCTCTCACCCCATGGCTTCCACTATATCCGATGCCTACAGGCAGGCTGAAGTCACTGCAGACTTCAAAGTGCATCGAGAGTCTCCAAACAAGACTATGGATAGCTTCTGATATATCTGTCGCTTCGAGGCAGATTACTGTAGACTGCAAAGTGCATCAGGGTCTTTCAACAAGACTACAGATAGCTTCCACTATACACCTTGCCTACAGGCAGAGATCACTGTAGACTACAGAGTGTACCAGGGTCTCTGAACAAGACTACGGATATCTTACATTATATTTGCTGTAGACTGCAAAGTGCACCATGGCTGTGAACAAGACTATGGATATGGAGAGTTTCCGCAAAATCTGTTAAGAGGCAGAGATTATCGCAGACTGCATCAGGGTCTCTGAACAAGACTATGGATAGTTTCTGCTGTATCCGATGCCTACAGGCAGGCAGGAAAAAAAATCACTGCAGACTGCAAAGTGTATCAGTGGTCTTCGAACAAGACTATGGATAATTTCTACTAATTTGTTGCATGCAGGCAAAGGTTACTGTAGGCTGCAAAGTGCATCAGGGTCGCTGAACAAGACTATAGATAGTATTCGCTATATCTGTCACTAATATCTCAGTCACATTTGGTCTCCAGCGTCCATACGGCAAGTCGAAAATGGCCGTTTCAGAATTTTTTGGCACCAGCTACATATAGTGGGGTTTGAATAAAAATGAATAAAACGGCTGTTTTCGACTCGCGGTACGGCCGCCATAGAGCATATGTGACTGAGGTATAACTGGCAGAGATCACACAGAGCTACCAAGTCTCACGCATTATGCTTGAGACTCAAGCATTTTGGACTCTTGTTCATCCCTTCAAATCTCCGTCTCACGCAACTATCACAGCCTATCCTCATATACATTGTACACAATGTCTGTGATTTCACTCAGATTCACAGAAAATCTCACGCATAGCTGGTCTTTGAACTTGGCATCTCTTATCAGATCAAGACTGCGGAAAGACATTCTGATTCAAAAAGAGCAGCAGTAGACTTTCAAAGGTCTTTGCTACTTAATGCATTTTATATGAATATGTTAATTTATGCAGGTACCTGAAATGTCTTAAAAGTTGCATATCTGAAATTTAATAAAATCAATGGTTTGCTCTAATTACTGAAAATTGTACCTTGGTCTCTTTGAGAGGGAATCAAGTCTCTATGAATTGAGAGGAAAATTCCATTCATATCCCTCTATAATTATTTCATATAAAGCATATGATTGAATTTGTGCTTGCTGATAGTAGAGTGTGGAGCGGTGTGGCCCAGTGGATTAGTCTCTGGACTTTGAAACAGAGGGTCCTGGGTTCAAATCCCAGCCATGGCGTAATTTCCTTCAGCAAGAAACTGATCCACAATGTGCTGCACTCAACCCAGGTGAGGTAAATGGGTACCGGTAGGAAGTAATTCCTCAAGAAGCTGTGTGCGCTCCCTGAACGCCTAGCTTAGCCGAGTAATATAGGAGCGCCTTGAGCACCTAACAAGGTGGATATGTGCACAATATAAATACCCTATATAGTACGACTTAAAACATAAACACTACCCAAGCAAAATAAAGAAAAAAACAACACACAACACTCATTTTGGGGGGTGATGAAAGACACCTTTCCAATTTTTTATTGAAAATAACCCTGCGCCCTCGAAAAGATACACAAAATCCCCATGAAATTCTACAATATTTCACATATACATCGTTTAAGCACATTCACTTTACATAAAAATTTGTTTCTGGATGCAACCAATTAGCATTATAATCTTGCTTTGATTTTAATATATTCAAAATAATATTGAAAATACCATCACCATGTTATGGCATGATAGTATGTAAAATGTAAAAATTACCTGTATATGGGACTCAAAAAAAGGCAAAATGAAGATTAAAGTAGGTATTATTAAAAATGATAAAAAGCAGACAAAGTTACAGAGAATATAATGTAAAAGACTTTTGAATATGATGAATATTTTTCTCTTAGAAGGGGATATGAAATGGGTTTTTTTTTTTTAAGAAACATCCCTGGCCCTGGCATAAAGAATGCTGACCTATGTTTTTTGTCTGCTTTCCAAAACCAACTTCCCCTTACTCCGAGTTTGTTCTCATCTATAAACCCACAATTCGATGCCATCACCAGTTACAATCGATTACACACAATGGACTTGTATAAAATTGTGATGCAGCATTTTTATAGCAACCATATTCCTTGCATATCAATTACTCATTAAAAAAAAATCATGAAAATGTTATTGATTATATATAAATGAATGAAAAGTGAAATACAATAAAAAGAAATTCTTACACTCATCTGCATTATCTTTGTTTTGTCATTTTTCCCTACACTAGATATCAAATATCCTTTGCATGTACTACTGTTATAAGTGCTTTACTGGTCCAACATATCGAACACAATATCCAATGACAAAGCCACCTCATAAATGTGCTTGTATTTACTTACATGTACATATCTTACAAAGTCATTTATACATATAAATATATACACTAATATATTTTGCATCATTAAATATATTGATTTTTTTTTCTTTAATAGATTATTTGGTGACTACAATGCTCTCTTATATGCTGGATTGATAAGACAAGGTGGGGGGGGGGGCTGTTTTATGCTCTTGAAGTATTTTCTTGTTGTTTGAACTCCAAGAGGATTTAAATTTTGACAAACGCAATGAAACGAATACCTAGTTCCCACTCATGATTTGCACCATGTACAAAACTGTGGACTAAGTCGTGGCAATCATATTTTGAATGGTCAAAAAATGTTCGCTATCAGTAACGAAAGGCCAATCGTTGCGCTCGTAACAGATCGCACGATGGTGGGAATGCGGTATTAGACAACTCGCGATCAGGGTCACGTAATACAAAGGTTAGCGATTAATCGTCCATTGTACTACTCAATGCAATCTATCGTAGAAAAATGTTTGACAATCATTGCTATTAGCTTTGTGTTATGGGCCCCTGGGGCTATTAAGATGTTAAATCATGTGTAACTTCATAATAGAGCAAGTAAAAACAAAAGTTATCCCATTCCACGGAATTAAAAAATCAGCTCATTCAACAAAATCCTACACGATCCTTCCAGCCGACATGATCATTTCAATGTTTAACTAGAGTAACATTCATACCTTGTTGTGGACGTAAAGTTTTACCTACAAAACTTGTCTGCCCCTCTCCCCCTTCCAATCTGTCAGAGCGTATTAAACTTACTAAAAACAAATTCAAGGTATGCAATGAATTACATGGACTGTCAAATAACTAATTTGTCAGGATATTATTACAAATGTAGCTGAAATGAAGTTGATAGCATCAATTGTATTGCACAAATCAATATATAGACTTTATCACTGCACTGTGAATGGATGAGAATTACATTTCAGCTTCCACAATGAAAGACCATTTCCAAATTTCACATTTCACACACCATTTTGATCTTTATAAGGGACTGTTAAAAAAAAGTAATAATGATAATTAGTAATATCATCCACATCCCCCCCAAAAAAGAAATTTCTGAGTGTCGTCGACAAAAGCATATATTAAGCATCAATCAAAGGCCATTGGTCATTCTGCTTTGTGCATACAAAAAAAGCAAGGAATAACAGTGTGTATAATTTAATATTTCTGAATTATACATGTAAATTGTGAATAAAAAAAATGATAACTGATGTGACAATCAAAACTAATGAGTAAGTACAATCTATTTCTTTGTGAAAACGTATTCTGAATACATTTTGCTACCATGATATCTCTTTCGCCCTTAATAATAGAAGTCACAAATCTAATAAACCACAATCATATAAGTTAGGCAATAATTAGCAAGAATTTGTAAAAAGGCTAGTATAATAACCTAATTTTTCTTTAGAATGTTAGGATAACAAGTCTATACATTGCAAGAAAATATACATAAATACACTGTATATATATATATATATTAGGCCCGAAGAGCTCTCTTTTCTAGTACAACTACATAAAAATGAATCATTTTAAAACATGATACTCTTTATTTTTATTATATACATATAGGCTTACCTTCCAAAAGAGGTAAAGATATTACAAAATCATCTGCAAGTGCAGTTTTCACAGGGCATACTGTACACATAGGTTCTGAAGCTTTGCCAACTGCTAAAAAAATGTGCAAATCCCAGCAAGATCTCATAAAAGTAATTACATGCTCTTCATGTATGCAGACTGGTTTATCTACAGCTTGTTTGCTCTATTTGTTTTCCTATCGCAGATTGCCCTGTGAAAACCGCATGTACATGTAAAGGACATGGCTTTTATCAGTCCATCACCTGTGTATAGGCAATAAGAGATTAAAAACACAAAAAGAAATTCACCAGCAGTCACCTGACCGATCACATGACAAGTTCAGTTCACACTCTAAAGGTTATTGACCTCGCTGTAATAAGGCTCCGGCTCGTGCTTGGGGATGGATGGTTGTCGCCTTGGCGATGGCACCGGCTTGTCCTGCCTCTCCTCCACCAGGGAGTAGTCCCCCGATTCTCCAAAGTCGCTGCTGATGGTAAACTTGGCGTTGTACGCTCCATTCTGTTGCAAGGCGGAGGGATTCGCCGCCGTCGGGGGTGGCGGGGTGAAGTCCGCGGAGGCGTATCGCTCGTCGCCGCTATCGTGGATGAAAGCCGGGTTGTTTTGGATCTCGATCTCCTGGGAGGACGAGGAGATGATGGAGGAGAGCGTGGAGGAAGGCGTCGACGGTGGACTGTCATCGTGATGTACCGTGCTGTAGATGGGTTCGGGCGGAGGGGGTGTTGGGTCGCTGGTGGTGGTGGTGAGAGGGGATCTCTTCGGAACAACGGGAGGCACGTTGGTGACGGTCCTATGGGGTAGAATACCACTGTCTAGACTAGTACTGCTGGTTAATGACCTGTAAATTAAATTGATTTATAATAAATTACATAGAATTACACAGAATATCAATCATTTGACAAGACAAATTATTCAATGTAGCCTCATCCCTGGGCCCTGTCTTATAAAAAATTACGATTGATCCAATCAACCTAAAATATATTTTGGAATCCAACAATGTCATGAATTTCTCTTTCTCCAGAAAATGTCCTTTGTAAACAATGAGAACCACACTGAATTTTCAATAGTCAATGGATGCATGATTACACCTAATATCTAGAAAATGTTTTGAACAAACATGCATTTTAGATGTAGACGTTGCTGGCTTTCCATAGTTGTGGTTGATCGGATCAATCACAAGACAAGGCCCTGATCTCAAAGAGCATAAATGTAAAATTGAACATATTTGTCCGATGCAAGGAAAAGAATACAAATGACCCTTAACCCTAAAAAGACTGGGGGCTGATTCAGCCCCCCCCCTCGACATTTTTCGCGATAAATCCGCCGCACGAAATTTTTTGACCGTGTCGCTCGCTGACGTTTTACTTTCAAGTCTCGCAAAACCTTTGAGACTAAAATTGTGACCCCCGGATACGCGGTTCCAAAATTACGCAACATTTCGTAAGTGCATGCAGACCCAAAATAACTCAAAAATGTGAATTTGTGTACAAATCCAATGCAAATAGTGTTCTTAGCCAAAATTCATAAATCTATCATTATTTTTCCTTTTACTGCTTAAAATCAATTAATTTTATCTTTTTTATGGTCAAAATAAAGTCCCCAACAATTTCCATTGACAAAAACAAAAAAAAAGTTGAAAAACAAAGAAATACATAAGAAATTTAGAAAATAATAGAATACATAAGAAAATAAATGTGATTTTGAAATTTTTTTAAAATCAATTTGATCAAATGCCTATATAGAGAATGTGAAATAAAAATTAGCATTTCAGGGGCATTATTTTATTAATTAGAGCAAACACATGATTTACGCATAAATTAGTATAATTAATGAGACATGAGATTTTTTGCAGAATTTGATGTTATAGTTTTGTAGATAATGCCATGGGTAACGCGTGTGCCAATTTTCGTCGCGATCGCGCGATCGATGGCCGAGATCATAAGGTGGGGCTGAATCAGTCCCCCCCCCCCGTCTGCTTAGGCGTCGAAATAGCCCAGTCTATTTAGGGTTAAGTCAAACTCACTTGGACCATACAAATCCATTCAATTTAGGCAAAATCTGACTTATAGAAGATATACATAAATGGTTTCATATTTAGTTTTGAAATTTATTGTTTTCATTGATTATTCATCTAATGCAGAGTCCACAGTTAAACATTTTCTACAAGGGCTAGAATACGAAGCTTTTACATCTTTCATTTCTGAGGTTTCAGAGCTAAATGTATTTGCCTTCGAATAGTATTGTTTTCTAGAATATGCAGATGAAAAAGAGAAAAGGAACTAGGCAGGAATGTGAAGGATAATAAATATATCGATAAAGACAGTTTAAACCCACTTTTGCTTCTATTTCCCAGATTCCAGTCCTCTTTTCACAGAACCAAGTCAAAGGGTTTCATAGTTTTTTACCACAAATTGCACAGATCTAACATATACCATGGGTACAGTCATGCAATATGTTTCAAAATGCATCATGCACATACACTGGGTCAGGTACTAATTGATCTGGGGGATGTTTCACAAAGACTTAAGTATGACTTAGAGTCGCACTTAAATGTCTACATGTATTTGCGTGCGGTATAAAAGGCATGACTGCATTGGTCAGATCATGCGAACATTACGCGTACTACTACGTATTGATCAATAAGATTGCGCGTTGCAAATCTTGTACGCATCAGCATTTAAGTGTAACTTAAGTCATATTTATATCGTTGTGAAACACCCCCCTGAACATATAACATTTCACATGATAATTCACTTAAAAGCCAAAGTCACAGGTTCCTACCATATCAAGAGATTCAAAATGTTTGTAGGATCTTTTTTTTGTTGCAAATTTGTAGAAAAGACTAAATACAATAACACACACGCTACTTTCACACATGAAATTCAAAATACTGGAGCAAAGTGTATGTTCACTGAAAAAAAGGTTATAAAAGTTAATAAGAATGATATGGGTATAAAGAACTGTATTATGAAGAAAAGGACTAGCAACTCATAAGACCTGAATCTAACATTATAAGCTACATGTAACAGATAAGCGATACAAAGTATTGAAGAAATGGCATTGCATCTAGCAAAGAGAATAGAGCTGAAGATGACAGCAAGCACCAAAAAGACATCCACGCATTAAAGATGAGCTATTCAACATTAAGAGCACATTTGAATAAAAAGGCCACACACTCTAAAAATTGGATGAGAAATATACTCATAGTCTGCGGGTATTGCTGATAGAGGGGGGTGAAAGAATTTTCAGAGCTGATGGTCGAAGCACTGCTTGTCAAAGTCAACCAACGCGACACAGATCTAGATAGGAAACAGCCTTTTTTTTAATCTTTGCCAATGGACTTTGGAGGGGGGCTTGATTCTGGAAAAAAGTGCCCTTTTTTCTCTATTTCATTTCTGATTCATATTTTTTGAAAGCTTTAATTCCAATTCAAATTAGAGAGACCAGCCAAGGATGGTGGAAAATACAGCAAAGTACCAAAAGATGAGATTTGGAAAAAAAAGAATTATGTAATCAAAGTTTGCATAGAGAAAATGGAGTTAGCACGCAGCAATGATGAAGACTATAATGTCGGCTTTTCATATCAAGAAAGCGGGCTTTTAACCCTTACCACACTTATGTTGCAATTTTGAACATTTGTACAATTAAATTGAACAATCATAATTACCGTAGCAGGATTTTCTTTAACTTTATACTGGAGAATATAATAAATAGATATAAGTCTTGGGTTTTGACTGTATACAGTAAAAATTAGTACTAATGTTGCAATATGAAACCCTAGATTATAGAAGGAAAAAAATCATAAAAACATCTCGTATTATTTCCCCAGAATCAATTCTTCATAAAAAGAGTTGAAGCAATGGTAAAACAGAACAAGAATCTACATGTACAAGGTCTATAATACATAAAGCATATTGATCATGCAAGCACTAGAAAAGTATTACAATACATTCCCAACTGGCACTTCTATTATATGCATGACAAGCAACTACATGATGCGTTCACATATAATTTGAAACACGTTTCTACCTTGGGGTAGAGCGTGGGTGAGCTGTGGGTTGAGGGGATGGTCTCGAACCTGTTTGGGAAACAAACAATTGTTGTTTTATACAATTCACTATGTCGCTGTTCTTCATCTATATAGTCCGTCATATTGGCAATATAGATTACCAAATTTCTTTTTGAAGAAGTGATGACGATTTATTGAATACCGACAAAACGTTGAGGCCATTTAAACAAAGCGATGCATTTAATGACATTGCAGTTGTATACAATCTGAAGAAATTAAAACATAAACAAAATAAAAAACAATTATTGTAAAAGGGTGGGGGCTATACCTCCTACAACAAACAGTCAAAAAATCAGTTAAAGACAGGAGCTCCTTTTCGAGATTGTAGACAAACTAAGTTTGTTTACACGATTTCCAGGTTTATCAAAAAAAGTTATAAGCTGTCTGTTCAATTTTCGAAGATTTGAACATGAGAATGTATCTTATCATATAAGGTCATTTAGATAATATCGAATGTATATCAATGGCTTGCCAAAGATGACATGGGATTTGAAACAAACACCTTTTGGTTTGGTTCTGTATGGAGATTTATCTTCAAATCCAAAACATGATTTGCATTATGCAAAAATAATAATAAATAAATAACGCATATAGTGGATAACACATTATGTTAAAATACACTTACTAGCAAACATTCATTAAAGGTCAAGTCCACCCCAGAAAATTGTTGATTTAAATAAATAGAGAAAAATCAAACAAGTGAAACGCTGAAAATTTCATCAAAATTGGATGTAAGATAAGAAAGTTATGACACTTTAAAGTTTGCTTATTTTTCACAAAACAGTGATATGCACAACTCAAATGAGAAAGTTGATGATGTCCCTCACTCATTATTTCTTTTGCTCTTTTATTGTCTGAATTATACAATATTTAATTTTCTACAAAGTTGACAATGAGGACCAACTTGAATGAATCATATAGTATTAAACAATGCTCATTCCACACGTTCAGGGAAGAATTTATTCGTTATTTCACTTGACAATGAGGAGAAAAATAGAATATTCCCTATTTCATATAATAAAATACAAAAGAAATACTGTAGTGAGTGGATGACGTCATCAGTCTCCTCATTTGCATACCCACCAGGATGTGCATATAACTATTTTGTGAAATTAAGCAAAACTTTACAATGTCATAATTTTCTTATTTTACATCCGATTTTGATAAAATTTTCAGTGTTACCTTTGTTGGATTTTTCTCTTTTTATTCAAATTAACTTTTTGTTGGGGTGGACTTGTCCTTTAAAGATTTTTTAATTTAACCAGGTTTGAATAGATTTGATAAAAGCATGAAGAATGGTCAAATAATGATTGCAAAGTGCAATCTAAATCCATGATTCAAATTAATCCAGTTTAACTAGATTAAAAACCCACGGCCTAAAACCATGAAATCGGCCGAAACCAAATACTTCACAAGCCTTGCATTTAATGGATGGATAAAATGTTTTGTTAACATGAATATTATCTGACCAACAAGAATCCACTGAAATTACTTTAGAAATACATTATACTTCCTAGATGGTATTAGGGACTAGGCACACACCCTAACCCCCTCACCCCCCCCCCCCTTTGAAAAAAAAATGGGTATATAAATTTGGTTGTAACCTCCCCCCCCTTTCCCTCCACCCATCTCAACAAAACACATTGATGCAATCTTGGCACCAATATTTCAACATTGTTCCCCCTTCCACTTAAATGTATTGATAAATACGCTGTATTAGAAGCATGAACAACACACTACAAAAAAAGCATCTACCATACGAGAGTAACATGAACAAGAAACTTAACGAGGATAATAATACTTACTTGTTGGAGGTGGCTGCTTTGATCGTTCCTTCCTCTGTGCCATTATTTTCGCAAACTCGTCGGTTTGTTCCGTCTCCTTGGACCCCTTTGGAAGAGGTCTTGGTCTGTTCCTGTTCCTATTCTTCAGACCAACCTGCAAAAGAAAAACATTATTTGTTTAATAATAATAATAATCCGCTTTTATACAGCGCTTAATCCATCGGAACGACGTGTCTAAGCGCTTAACAGATATATTATTAACCAGGTCATTGGATTCAATCGGTCATTCCCGCACACAATGTGTGCACATCCTCCACTCCCCGGGAGTCTTCAAGTCAGTCGCCTGTGAGGCGCACTCAGTACTGGACAAGCTACAATGACTTTCACATCCTACCGGGTACCCATTTAGCACCTGGGTCGAGAGTGGCAAAGTGTAGATTAACGCCTTGCCAAAGGACGCCAGACAGCGGTGGGATTTGAAAACGTGACCCTCTGTTTACAAGGCGAGAGTCAGAACCACTACACCACGGCTCCTCCACACTTTGACTTGGCTTTTGTTTTGATCAATCTTTACTTCATAATTCGTCACTTGGGTATGTTTAAATACATCATAAATTTTCACAAAGTTTTGAGTGTGCCTTAAACTTGAATTTACATTCCCAGTGCATGTGTTAACATGTACATGACACAAAATAATTGCATTGGTTAGACAATGCCCATGGAACTGCATATTCATCAGTGAGATCGCATGTTAGGTATCATTTACATGTAAATATTTAAGCATGGATCATCAAAGGCACACTTAACTCTGTGAAACACCCCCTTGAAATCTAGAAAACAGGGGGGGTGTTTCACAAAGATTCCAAGTTGTGTGCAGTATGGTTGGCATCACCGCATTGGTCAAATCATGCCAAGAGGATACGCTCCACTGCATATTAAGGCGACTGCACACTTTACGATTGGTCTGCGACCCAATTTCAGAATAAAATGTAGTAGCATTTGATGTTAATATTGAGACTTGGAATATCTTACTGTATAATGTTCTAAATCATCGTACGAATACCTATGTTCAAATCTGAGACCATGCTATCATCCTACTTAGAATAAAAGCGAATTTAATATCTAGTCGCAATGACGTCATAGCAGTCACACGATTGGTTATGATTTGAAACTAATTTGGCCTTTAGTCCGAAATAAAGGCTAGCAAGCTTTCAAAATGTTTATATTAGTATTCTTTGAATTAATTTAAACCTCAAATAAAATAATATGTTCCATTCACATTTTCAGAAAATGGGCAAAATGCGATTTGTTCCAAAATCGGATCGCGAACAGTCCTAAGGTGTGCGGCGGCCTTTAATCAATAAGATTGTGTGTTACATATCATGTGCGCATCTGCATTCAAGCATGAATCTAAAGTCACTTTTAATTCTGTAAGAAACACTCCCCCCCATCCCCCGGACTAAACTGCAATCAACCTCTTGCCATCATCACTCACCAGTATATTATCCAGTTCTTGTACTGCCTGTGCTCTCTTCATAGATTGTTTTGAAAGTGGTGCTCTTGGCCTATCCTCGCTAGCCTCAGGTTTGGTGACCGGTTTCAGAACGATCTGACCCTTCTTGATCCTCGTGATCATGTCCTGCATCGCCGTCTCAAATTGCTTCTGATAGCAGTCCAATTGTCCTTCAGAACAGAAAGAAAATTAGATCAAATTTGTGAGTAAATATGAAGAGTGCAGTTTGATACCAGGAGCCATTGACATTTTATCAACAAGGACAGGTGCCACTCCCTAACTGCTCAAAATAGTATACTAATTTTAATTAACACTGCTTATTAGTTATTGCACTTTTACAGCAATTTTCCCATTAAGACCACAGAGAATACAATGAATTAATTTAATGGAATGATATATATCTTAAATTATAAAGTACAAAATAGCTGGGTTTTTAACACTTTCTCTGAAAATTGCCAGTGATGGAGACTGTACGTCGAATTCCAAGTGGCAAATCATTCTAGTAATTTGAAGCCAACATGGTTAATGTTCTATTGCCGGCTAATTTACGAGTAGGTGAAAGTGTGAGATGTTCAGGGTCACCAGCCTACCTAAGTGCCCTTGTTCTTTAAAGTGTTATATGTATGAAAAACAAGCCTGGCAAGTGCACTCCTTCTGTAACAGTTGTGGAAATGGAATACTTACTGCCATCTTCCGACTTTTTATTGTGATTTCTCCTTTTAATGATCTTCTGCAGCATTCTAATAAAACAAACAGAATCAAACATAACCATGACAACAGTGATGATGACAACAATGAATATGAAAAATACACCTGCCATCACTTTGTCTGACAGTAACTAAATAGATTGGTTCCGAGTTTAATTTGACTTTTACATCAACTACCATGTTTTACATGATGAGGCAGGTAAGCACAATGTCTAAAACCTGGTGTCCCACAGGGAAACATACTGGGGCCCTGCCTCTTCAATCTTTCCATGAACACTCTTCCTTCGGTCATTGAGTATAGTGACAATGTACCCAGGTAAAACTACCCTTTTATTTACTAAATGTCAATGAAATATATTCTTGCACAAAGTTCTACTCCTGATCAAGGACAAATTCAGGGGCAGATATTTCACACCCACCCCCTTTTACTAAACTAGCTTGTTTTAGGCAATTACAGGTTTTTTTTAGCAAGTGTCATCTTGTGGCTTTTCACAAAAATTCTAAACAAATTGACCAACTTCCTAAGAATGTAGTTGCAGCAAACAATTATTTTTTTCGAAAGTCTTTGAAATCAAAGTTAATTTATGTCACCATATCATCAAAGATCTAGACTTAACTTGTGAAATCATGAAATCTTAGCTGAAAACTGATAACTCTGAAAATCACTAACACATGAAAGCATTTGTCGGACAGTGTGTTTATATTACTTGGAAATGAAGAACCGGCATTTTATGGAATACCTGCTTATTACTTCACTCATTTCTCAGCTATTACACATTTTTACCAGGGCCATTTGGAACATGTTTTTCTTTCATACAAACACTTGGGTGGTAATTCTATCAAATTCTATTCGAACTCATTTTGAGATTGTTACAACTGGCATATACGTATTTCAGGTTGTTGCACTCACTCTAGAGGGTTCCTAGGGGGTTGTGGCACTGGTGGAGGTGGGGGAGGCGGTGGGATGTTCGGAAGACTGGGTTTACTAAGCGCTTCTTTCAGTTCGTAGGCCAGTTCCTTGTTCTTGACGTCGAGTTCCTCCACTCTCTTCTCCAGCGATTCGTTCTCTTCCTTTGCGATGCTCAGCTTGTTCTCAAGCATTTCCATCTTCTCCCGGCTTTCTGAGAGTTCCAGCTCGTCCTTTAATCTCTTCACCTGTGGTCAAACGTAGGAAATGTATAACATTATACGCTTATACACCTTCATATATGTATAAAGGGAAATCAAACCTTGATTTTTCTAAAACGCAATTGATTCATGATTTCTAACAAATATGTAATTTGTCATTTTTGTTACTCTTGTCTATAATCATTTATCCATTCTTGAAGGAGAACTACTGCCATTTAGTGTTAAAAGCCTTTTTTGGACAGGTCCCAATGATTTTCCAAAATCATCATTGCTTATAAAACAAAATTAGCAAATGCAATTTTTCTAATTTATTATTGTTTCCCCAGACTATATAATCTATTGTTCATAACTATTAGCATTTGTTAACCAACAGAAGGATTTGACATTTTGAAAAAAAAAAACTCCATAAATTATCACCACTAAGCCCAATAAACACTTGGTCAAATATCCATTGTTTCAATATCTCATATAATCTGTACCATGTGATAAAATACCCCCCCCCAAAAAAAAAAAATGAGAGAGTAAAAAAAAAAATGAACGGGAGAATTTAAAGTAAACTGATAAACAATTTGTCCAAGTACATATAATACAAGTTTGATGATTAAATGACAAATAGAACAAATGGCAGTTAGACCAAATGAATATAAACACTGACACCACTGCATATTGGGTCAATTAGTGTTAAACCAATTAAGTGGTAACCAACACAAGTATTAAAGGTCAAAAATAAATTTAATACAAACTATCTAAAAAGAAATACTAGACCACTAATTTATGGCTCTCCCTCTCCTCTTCAAGTTCTTTTGTAAGTGGTTACCAACACAATCATTATGAGGCAAAATAAAATAAATTTAATACAAAACTATCTGAAAAAATACTTTACCTCTAATTTATGTCTCTCTTTCTCCTCTTCGAGTTCCTTTGTGAGTTTCTCCATCTCTGTCATGCTCTGAATGAGTTTATCATCTCCGCTGATGGCATCACTTACTAACATCGCACTCTGGCGTTTGTACGCCTCTGCTTCCTTATTCTTTGCATAATACTGAAGAAATAAAATATACAATATATGTATATAACATTTAGCACTTGCACTATTCATGAATCTATTAAGAAAAATTGTATTAAGTATTTCAAGTTTAAAAACGTCAACATTTTAATTGATGACTTCACGCTAGATATCAAAATAAAATAAATAGAATAAATATACCGCTTCACAGCCATAAAAATGGGAATCTCCATCCCCACCCCCTTCCTAAGAAGTGTATATATATATATATCCAAAAATAGGTAAACGTCAAAATATTTTGTTCTTGAAAACCATTTGTGGGGGGGGTTGTCGCTTTTTCAATGTTGACACATTCTACCTCCATGGTTTACCATTTTGTTGACGAGAATTGTTTTTTAACAAACTGAACCCACCTCAAAAAAGCTTACTTAAACCTGATGGGGGGGGGCTCATGAAATAAGGCATACAGGATGTGCCCCTGGAATGGGTCACTTTTTGGAAGAAATCCCTTAACATGGGGTATGGTTTTATGCTGAAAAATCCCTAACATGGCCCCAATTTTTACATACTGGCCTTTAACATGGGTCCATATTCTCCTCTAATGTCTTAGGTGCAAATACGAAATGATATTGCATTTTATTTTCCAGTGGAAATGTGCCCCCCCCCCTTGGAAAATCCCGGATCCGCCACTGTAATAAATTCCTAATGGGTACCTTTTGAGGCAAAATGACCCGTAACTATGGTAAGTTCAATGAGCAATCCTTTCTTAACCACTATGGCAGATAAATTATCGATTTAATCAATTAATCTGTTGCATGCTCAGATGTTCCAATTTGAAGTTTAACGATGTTTCAAACTCCTAACTATATTCTCTCATTGCAAGAGAAAGAGTATAAATAATTTCTTGAAATATCCAGAGGATATGTGTCTTACTTCTGATGCCATCTTTTCAGCTTGTTCCCTCATGGCCGATTCCTTCTCATATAGGCTCTGTACCTCATTGAATTCATTGTATACCAAGGTTGATACTGTATAAGGATGTAAATAAAATGTCGTAAAGGTATAAGCATTATTATTACTATCATGTTCTCCATTATTACCATAATACTTATCTTTGTATCATTATCATCATCATCATCATTATCATCATAAACATCATCATCATCATCATCATAAACATCATTATCATCATGACCATCAATCACCATCATAATTATCATCATCATCATCATCACCATAATAATCATCCTCATTATCACCATTATAATCATCATCATGATAATCATTATCATCATCATCAAGATCTGAATTCACCAGTGTTTTAGTATCTGAAGTTAGACAAAGGAGCTGATTGCCCCTTTCGATAATTCCTAGATCTGCCAGTGAATTGGTATAAGAAAGAAGGAATACCTCTGTGTACCCCCCCAAACACACAAATGCCTATAGAAAAATCCTGGATTATACCCACCAAAGGTTGGTTGAAGTGAAAAGGAACAATTATGTGCCCAATGCCACCCCCACTTCAACCCCCCCCCCCCCCGCCCCGCCCTGATATATATCGTAACAGTAAAGCCAATCATCTCTAATTGGTAAGACGTGCTTAGTCACAAGATTCATCTCCACACATGCCACATGAATATAAACAACCAATCCAACACTTTGCAAGCACACGCCATAAATGCTTTATTTATTACAGACATCACATGAATTAAAATGACATAAAATACCCCTGGCATGAATGCATGAGTGGTAAACTGGTAATCTACAACTTCTGAAGGTTTCTATGGCAAAGAAGGAGAAGATTGAAGCGGGCTTCACGGTACACTTGGTTATGACTATCAAGCATTTGATTCATCCCTCTCTGACAAAACCTTTCATCTCCATACTTCTATTACATACCATTGACACTTGAATTGGAACTTTATATAATTTACTCATATGTGTATTTTTGAAAAAGGATATCAGCCCCCCCCCCCCTCCAACATTAAATTGCAACTAAGATTGCAAAATTCATTTAGTCAGATATAGATTGCAACAAATATAAAATTCATTTCTCTAACAAAGCCCACTGAATCTGCTCAATTATATGGAGTCTACATACAGGCTTGCAACAGAAAGGTTTTAATCTGCTTAATCTATACATCAAGTATGCATCAAATGTCAACTGATTTAGAATATTAATTGCTTAATTAAACAAGCTGGCAATGAAAGGAATGTTCATTGTTAGGTTGACACGAGCACCGTACATGCATGTAGCTAACAACATCACGAAATTCAAAATATGGACTTAAATTAATTAAAATAGTCATAATAACAGTACAAACAGTATTAGTGCGCCGGTACCCACACGTTGATGTTTATTGTACATTCAAGAAATGATATGGAAACATGATAAACAGGGGTGAGAGGTACATCTACATTTAATTGTCTGAATATACCAGGTTTATTTGAGATTTTGAAGGTGCTACAAGAAGAAATGTTATGGAAGAAAGTATGAAATAACAATCAAATGAATAATACTGACCTCTTTTGAGTTGATTAATGATATTATCCCTTTCTTGTAAGGCCTTCTTGGTTTTCTCATGCGAGACATTCTCCAGTTTCATCTGACATTATAAATAATAATCATTATTTCATTTTCCTAGGACATCTTGGAAAAAAAACCTTGATTTTACAGTGAAATTGCAACCTTCTTTGCCTACAAAAAGAGTTCTCCTTAAGAATTAGGAAATTGTTTGCAGAATATATGAGTTTGCCATCATTGCTACATTTTTACAGTACAGCTTTTCCTTGGCTGTCCTCATTTTTTTTTTACATTTTGAGTTAGATATACAGTGTACATGTATTATTAACATCTCAGGGACGGAATGTTGATTACTGTGGATCCCTGGAACAATGTGAAAAGACAATTTAAGCTTCTACCAACCCTCACACCAAGCCATTGCCATTACAGACTAGTGCAATTCTCATTCTGGTTCTCATGAATGGATGATTTAAGCAAGTGGCATTATTGTGAAAATGATGGGAACCACTGTCCTGGACCAATGTTAACTTTGTACAGCAGCACTTCATTCAGTCATTCTCATCGGTTCCCTATTCCCAGCTCCATTCACTTTGCAAACAAATGCAAACATACACATCAATGACAAGTGGTTCCCAAAACCTTTATATGGCCAGCAAGTTCCTTTGATAGTAAATAAAGACGGAGGCTAGCTATCACAGGAGAAATTATCATTTGTAAACAAATTTTCAGGATCGCATGCTTGATCTGTAATGAAAATCATAAGTCAGAAAAAATTGGAACCAGTGGGATTCGAACCTGTCATCTACTGCTAATAGCCTGGTGGTTAAGTCGCTGCCCAGCAAGAAGTTCCTTTGACTTAAAATGAATGAATTAATAAATCTTCTCACCTGCTCTTTGAGTTGTGCTATCTGGCTATAAGCGGCAGCAAGATTCTCTTGAGCGATGTCTCTCTCTTCTATCGCATAACCTATATCCTTCTTTGCATTGAACAGTTCATCCTTCAGCACTACAGATAAAAAATACATTTTGAAAACGGATCGAAAAAGAACTCATGAAAATGTGTCATCAAAATGAACAGTTTGCTAAAATATTCAAATTTTATGCATACTTTTACAACAAAGGTTTTTATTACTAGGTTCATAGAAAAGGCACATCCATAAATTTCAATCACTTTCAGAATGGTAACAATTCATCGTACTTTTTGTAATAAAAGGTTATTTACAAGCCCTAAAGCATATCAGAGGACTGTCTGACGTAGCAACAAGTAATTATTCTTGTTCATTCATCTTTCATTTATAACAGATTAACTAATATTATTATGTACTTGTCTTTTTTGCTTAAATGTTTGAGTGATTCTTTCGTGCAAAGGTTGTTCTTGAGGATCTGAATACTTGCCAGAGGCTTTTACAAAAAATAGGTCTTGTTGGAAACTGGATCCTAACTATTCTAGTTCATTCATGACAACAGGATAATCTTAACCTCACTACTCAGTCCCAAGAAAGTGAACATTCATAAATTTGAATAACATGGTAAATTGGAAATCAAATAAATAGATGTTCCTCTTTTGAGGATCAGCTATCCTGGAATTCAATGTATATAACCTAAATGAACAAAAACATAATAGGATTCCAGTTTGAAAACATTTCTTGCTGCTATGTGTGACCTTTTCTGTAAAAAGTATGAATAATATTTGCATAGCAAACTAGATTGCCCTTTTGATACTTAACATGAAATATAATGGTGTGGAATGGAATTTTCAAAAACGTGTCTTTAAAATACATAACAGCTTCCCCACAATCAAGAACATCAGAAATAAAAATTGACATTGTTTTTTTTTTTATCTTACTTTCCACAGAATAAAAAAAAAACCTTTTCAAGTTAATTCAAATTTGCTGCCTATTTTCAAACCCCTCCTTCATCTAAAATCTAAATTAATCAGGGTTTTATAATTATGATGGAAGCATCATACTACAGTTTCTATTTTACTCAAAGGACCTTTTTCTATCATTCATACAAAAAGATTACAACATTGCAATATATTGGATTAGATTCTATGCAACGACACACTGTAAATATCCCACAAGTACCCGGGGCTCAAGACCTCCATCATATCTATGTGAATTAGATGAAGACAACAGTAAAAGACAAGCGACAGATTCAGCAACGATTTATTTGGCTGGGAGGCCATTACTTGCTAACAGCAGTCTCCATGCTAATAACATAGCACTCAAACCAGAATCTCGTAGGCAGCATCCGTTAAAGGTCTCGATATTTGCAAAGAATAACCTAGAATCTCTTCCCCCGCCCACTCTACAACTCTAAGGACAGTAAGGAGACAAGAGATCGAGAGTTGAAGAAAAAAATCCCAAAAGTCCTAAAATTATTACTTGCCCAAAAAAGCTTTCATCCAGAATCTCAGAGGTACCTAGCATTGAAAAGGTCTTCACTTTTGACAAAATAAAAAATAAACCTTACCTCAGATAATAAAAGATTCTTCCGAATAATAAGGATACATCAGAATATGAAAAAGACAGGGGACTCAAATTAGAAAAAAAATACCATGACTAACCCCAAACTAATTACTTGATCAAAATAGTTTCCATGCCTATTACATGTCACCCAAAACCAGAACTCACGAGACAGCATTGCAAAGGTCATGATATTTGTGAATCCACCAAAAAAAAAGCAAGAAAGAAAAACACATTGACCTTAGCTATCAAAGTCACTGAATGGAATTGATTATCTACATGTAACTCCTCACTTTTCTTGTATCACTTTATCTGGGGTTGGCACTGAAAAGGTGCCCCTCTCAAATTCTGATGCGAGGGCCAGGGCAAGGAAATTAATGTGCCCTTTCCAACTTCTTACGCTTATTTCACACCTTCATAACATGTTTGTTGCAAAGTTGACCCCCTTAAATTGGGGCGTGAGGCAGAGATCCCTTGCCCTCTCCCCCCCAAAGATGATCCAAGGACTAGAATCATGTGTATGCAACTTTATAGGGCCTTAACTGTAATATCTGCTTCGTGAATGTTCAGTCAACATGGGGCAGTGGGGCAGTTGCTGTTACGATATCAGTATGGATATCTAAGCACTCCATACACCTCCCGCAACATGGATACCATGCCTGTTGATTGACCTGCCTAGCTGGCCTGTATAATAAACCTGTATATACGTTCATACCAAAGTCTCCACCAGAGTCCTTTGTATTGGATCATGGTGGCAGCTGAAACCAGTGATCGCCTTTGAAATGACAAGGATCAAGTAACCAGCTACTGAAGTGTTGGGAAGTAAACTGCATGTCTTTTTACCGAAATTCGCATGCTTCATAACCTACTAACCCAACGGGCGCCCGCGAGTCGCCGCCCGCTCGCCCCGGCTATCGCATCGCTACTGTACCGTACCGTACTGTGCATACCCAATGCACTGTCACAGCAAATCACAGTGTTGTGAGAAGGAGCGAGATGCTAACGGTAACTGTAAACAATCAAATTTAGCCTGAATAAGTTATAACTGTGTTCAATCACTGGCACAGAGGTCTGCATCATAAGATCAACATACACTAAAAGTTGATAAAACCTAAATTACTTAATTTTCTGGACTAGAGTGTGAACAATGAATTAATATTTTCCTAATATTAATTGTAAATCTGGAGTGTGAGAAGTGAGTGGGAGTGACCAGCATTTTCACTGCATGAAACACCTAATGACATTCACACAGGGCTGTGAGTGCGTTACAGGTATCATCACCAGTCGACCTGTGACTGTAAGGAGCGTTCACACGTGGATATAATCAGACATTAATATCTACACTCATTCATTTAAATACCTAATACGTACAGCGAACATACACAATGAGTAGTGGAAATATCCAGAAATGAACTGGGAGGCAACAGACCTACCAGAAGAGTTCCAGCTTTTCAGAAAAAGAATGGAGCTGATTCTAGCAGACCAAGACATAACTGATCAGAGAAAAGTGGCTATAAAAATCAAGATTGCTGTAGGCAATGAAGGCTTGCGTCGAATCAATGCATCGGGGCTATCAGAGACCGATAAAGAAAAACCGCAAGAGCTATGGAGACTACTAGAGGCACAGTTAAAGGTCAATATCAATTTTCGCATACACCGCTTAGAGCTAATGCGGTACAGGCAGAAACCAGATGAAACGATCGATGAATTCGTTACCAGGTGTAGGGACAAAGCCAAAAATTGCGATTTCGAGGAAGCTGAGTTAAATGAGCGAATCATGGAGCTAGTGATTGCGTCAACTCCAAGTCTCGAATTCCAAAAGTCATTGCTAGATCAACCGAAAGGTTACAAGGTCGAACAAATTTTGGTAGAAGGTCGTAAATACGAGGCAGTCGCTGCGAGCCGACAATGTCTTGAGACACTAGACCCTAAACAGAATATTGATTCGTTCAAGCGTAACCAGGGACGGAAAGCGTGTGGTAACTGCGGACGTTTCCACAAACCTCGTCAGTGCCCTGCGTATGACGATGAGTGCCGTGCCTGTGGCACCAAGGGCCATTGGGCCAAATTCTGTCGTAAATCGAAAAATGATCGTAGTCGTAAACAGAATCGTAGATCAGATGACCGAAGATCCGACACGGTATCTGATGATCGTAAACCAAGACAAAACAAATCACGATCAAAGTCGAAAAGTCGAAAGAGTAAACCAATAAGCGAAATGGACATAACACATGATACTACCACAGATCATGATCATTATCAATCTACAGATAGTCCATTCAACGTAGCACAATTCGACACCATACACACCAATGGACCACACACAGTTGTAAATCCAGAAGGTACTGTAGCATTTGCTAACATTGACATAATATGCCCACAGAGAGTAGGTCAACATAAGCTTTACCTAAAAGTGGACTCGGGGGCAAGTGCTAACACTATCACCGTACGTACCGCCAAGGCAATTTACGGTCCAAAGTGGGAATCAGTAGTGAAACAAACAACAATAAAACTTATAGCTTACGGAGAGACACAAATTCCATGTAAGGGTACACTAGACATAAAGTGTAGATACAAGAGTACAAAATGGTCAACACATACATTCTATGTAGCAGATGTCAAGGGTCCAGCGATCCTAGGGTTGTTAGGTTGCACTGACCTTGGAATTATCACAATTCACACAATGCACAACGGAACACCTACAACCAATCCTAAACCTAAACAAACACCTATCACAAGTGTAAGGGATCTCAAACAAGCATATCCAAATCAGTTTGACGCTATTGGCAGTTTCCGAGGGAAGGCAATGCTTCATGTCAAGGATGATGCTAAACCTACCATAGACGCACCCCGCAAGTGCAGCGTACACTTGAAAGACAAAATCAAGGCGGAACTGGACAATATGGAGCAGCAAGGAGTCATCAGAAAAATTGAGTACCACACCGATTGGTGCAGCTCCATGACCACTGTTGTGAAGAAAGATGGATCCATCAGGATTTGTCTTGACCCCAGGAGGTTAAATGATGCCTTGAAGAGATGCCCGCACAAGGTACCAACCTTGGAAGAGGTCCAACCTGTCTTCGCAGGAGCTCAGTACTTCTCTAAGTTAGACGCGAAGGCTGGTTACTGGTCGGTTCACCTAGCAGAGGAGTGCCAGGATCTCACCACATTCCGTACACCATTTGGAAGGTACTGCTTCCAAAGACTACCATTTGGGTTATGTACTAGTCAGGATATCTTCCAGCAGCATATGGATAGGATTGTCCAAAATGTGCCAGGCTGCATATGCATCGCAGATGACATAGCGATCGTAGGAAGAACGGAGGAGGAACACGATAGGAATCTCTACCTACTCATGGAGACGGCAAAGCAAGAAGGCTTAGTGTTCAACAGCTCCAAATGTACTATCAAGAAGGAAGCCATCAACTTCTTTGGTTCCAAGTACACTAGATCAGGTATCTACCCAGATCCGAGCAAGGTAGAAGCTATCACCTCGATGCCATCACCCAAGGACAAAGAAGATGTTCAGAGATGCTTAGGATTATTCACATACCTAGCAGCATACATTCCTAACTTCTCAGAGAAGTCAGCGCCACTTCGAGAACTTCTACACAAGGAAGTACCATTCATCTGGGACGATGATCATGAACATTCCTTGAACAGCCTGAAAAGTGCAGTATCATCAGGTGCATGTCTACAATTCTATGACCCAAAGAAAGAGACAACTCTTGAGGTAGATGCATCGATGAAAGGGCTAGGAGCATGCCTGCTCCAGCAAGGCAAACCAGTTGCATTTGCATCCAAAAGTCTTTCCTCTGCACAGTCCAACTATTCCAACATAGAGAGGGAAACCTTAGCCCTAGTGTTTGGTATAAACCGCTTCCATACATATCTGTTCGGGAAGGAATTCACCGTCATAACAGATCACAGACCATTGGAGATTATATGGAAGAAACCTCTTAGAAGTGCACCACCACGTCTACAGAGATTGCTTATCAAAGTCCAAGGATACCGATTTCAAGTCAAGTATCGACCAGGAAAAGACATGATTCTTTCCGATACCTTGAGCCGACTTCCTAATCCCAAGGAAGCACGCGATGTTCCGCTAGATGTCAGAGTGGAATCCATCTGCTCTGAAGCCGAAGATTCGCACCAGATTGACTTGATATACTTCGGACAACACAAGAGAACAGAGCTTCAGAGAGAAACAGCTAATGATCCTGTTCTCAGATCACTATGGCAAATAGTCACTCAGGGATGGCCTGAGACCATCCAAGAATTGCCGACATCCCTTCGTCAATTTTGGTCTTACAGAGATGAAATTGGAGTATCACACGGAGTACTCTTCAAGGGAAGTCAAGTCATCATACCGAAGACACTAAGGAATGACATCCTTAGACAGCTTCATCTAGGACACATGGGAATCGAAAGCACGAGGCGACTTGCTCGTGAGACAGTGTTCTGGCCAAACATCAACAAGGACATTGATCAGTTGATAAAGCAGTGTGAAACATGCCAGAAACACCAAGCAAGACAGCAGAAAGAGCCACTGCATCCCCATGATGTACCACCAGCACCATGGACCAGACTGGGAACTGACTTGTTCATGCTCAATAGACAAGAGTATCTACTTGTTACTGATTACTATTCCAAGTATCCGATCATTGCTAAGCTAACCGACACATCCAGTGCAGCTCTAGCAAGACAGATGACGGGAATCTTCAGTCTGTTTGGTCCACCAGAAGAGATTGTGTCCGACAACGGTCCACAATTTGTCGGGAAACCATTCCAAGACATGTGCAAGAAGTGGAATATCAAGCACATCACTTCTTCACCGCACTATCCAAGATCCAACGGATTAGCTGAGAGAATGGTTCGTACAATCAAGAATCTGTTGACAAAGTGTTCTCAAACTAGCCAAGACAGTCAACTAGCCATGATGCACCTGAGAGCAACACCAGTTGACAATAACTTGAGATCACCAGCAGAGATGTTGTTTGGAAGACCCATCCGAACCACATTGCCAAGTCACTATCTTTCGAGAGATTCTGCTGCTACCGAGTTTCTCTTGAATAGGCAAGACAAAATGAAGGAAGTGCATGATCGACATGCAAGTTCTGATCTGCCACCACTGCATGTAGGACAGCCAGTGAGAGTTCTGCATCCAAGAGACAACACTTGGATACCAGCCAAAGTATCCAAAATCTGTGAAGAACCTCGATCCTATGAAGTTTCAACGCCGAATGGAGGAATATTGAGGAGAAATAGATCTCACTTGAGGGAAATTCCATCCACCAACCCAACTCCAAAGCGTGTGAGGTTCGACGAAGACCACTCCACAGAAACTCAACCAGAGGAAGACAACGTCCAACGAACACCAATGTCTAACTCTAATCAATCTCAACAGACACACTCACAAACCACGAGATCTGGACGCACTATTCGCAAACCAGAGAGATTCATGTTTGAAGATTGAACATTATGAACACTTTAAACTCTCAAACAAAGAAGAGAAAGAGAAGAAAGAAGACAACACTGAAGACATTAGTGTAGTTTTAAGTTTATTATGTGCATGTATAATCATTGTACATTATTTTTGGTATGTCAAGATAGTGTTGACGAAATTATCAAAAGACACTATAACCAAAAATTATTGTTTGGAAATATTGATTTCAGGATCAATCCGGTTATCCAAATTATTTTCAGTTTTGCACAAGGTTAAAGTTATGTAAAATTGAAGATGCATACAGTTTATCACAAATTGGTATTATTCTCACAAACCAAACAATTTCTATATTATATCTGATAAATCATAACCAAGCCAAATTACCAAAATTTGCAGACTACCAAAAGTATTGTTTGAAAACAATATCATTGAAATTTGAAATTCTCAATCTTATCAGAAGAAGGGGGATGTTACGATATCAGTATGGATATCTAAGCACTCCATACACCTCCCGCAACATGGATACCATGCCTGTTGATTGACCTGCCTAACTGGCCTGTATAATAAACCTGTATATACGTTCATACCAAAGTCTCCACCAGAGTCCTTTGTATTGGATCAGTTGCCATCCCCCCACCCCCTTTCAGAAATTTTGAAAACTTACATTTTTTACTAGCAATTCTCACCAAATTCACAGAAAGTGTGCACAAAATCTTTCAATATCACATTAAAAAAGGCAAAGCGCCCCCATGAAAAGATCAGTCATTTTCGCTTCCTCGCTTTAGTTTTCCTTCAAAACAACGTGTCTTGCCCCCAGGAAAAAAAATCTGTGTACGGCCATGATGGCAACAAAAAATACAGGATTTGAAATACAGTAGCCATAAGCAATACACTTCAGTCTCGTGCCTAAGTGAGATTTTTTTTTGTCAGTGCAATCCTCATGCACATTCTATGCAGATAGCTATGCACAGAAACTATCAAAGCATTGTGTAGCTAGACTAGACTCTGACAGTTGATAAATTTTAATATGATAATATGAATTACTTTGCTAAAAAGCAGATAACATAATGCAATACCTTATGATGTCCCGCATGGCTATTTTCATGGAATTTAAAGAATATGAGACCATTGTTTATCACTATCATGTCATATATCCTTTAGCTAACACTACTCATCATAACCTTAAAAAAGTAACCCCGTTACTTTAATTCCAGCCGAGCAGCAGCAGACGTTAATCTCTGAATATGAGCCTGCCTCTCCCATCTTCATACTGCATGGAGAGAGATATTGATGCTCTTAAAAGCACCAATAAATGGATATTGCTTCAACATTCCTGCACATCAAATGACAGTAGAAAATATTTTTTTGTGACAAGAGAAGACTTTGTCAAGACCCATTTGTCATGCTCCACTATTACTATTTTTTTACTATTACTATTAGTTATTGTTACTGCTACTATTACTGTTACTATTACTTTACAATTACTATTGCTATTACCATTGCTATTAGGATTACTACTACTATTGCTACTACTATTTTTTGCTATTACTATTGCTATTACTATTATTACTAGGCATACAATTAGAATTACTACTACTTTTTCTATAGCTATTACTATTATTGTTACTGTAACTGTTACTTTTACTGTTGATATTGCTATTACTATTTTATTATAACTATTTCTTCTATTACTATTATTATTGATATTGCTATTATTCTCCCACATAGTTGATTACCTATAGTATCACATGAGTTCAATACTGCCCTTTTTGTTGTTGTTTCATATCATTTTTTATTTACTCTTAAAGCAGCTATGAACTAATAGCGCCATCTCGAGTCCTCAAGTACTCATACCTGGCCAGTATCCTGACCCATAATGCTAGTGTAGTCTAGTAATATAGACCCACTTGAATGATAACATGCTAATTAACAACTCAATACATTTATACCACAATAATTATGTTACCAAGTAGCAAAACAATTACTTTTCCTCTCAAAAACATTTTAGTTTCTCTATAGAAATACAATTATAGGTCAATTTATTCCTTGTAGTATTAGTCTAAAATCTTAAATCTATATCCATGGACTCACACATTACCCACACCCAGTTTTATTTTGCTCAATCAGGACACTGCACATTTCGTAACAAAGTATGGCCTACATCTTCATATTCCCCCAAAGCAATCAAAATAAGAGTATAAAACTATTCTCATCAATACTCCACCAAACCCCAAGCTAAATTGGAACCGAGATTGACACGGGGAAGATGGATTCGTTGCGAAAAGAAGCTCCCCCAGAAAAGTGCCTCCTGGCATCCAAGAAGACATCATCCATTATTGGAATGAGCTCTGCTAAGGACCACTTTCTAATGGCTGTCATTGTAACGCTCTCGTCCTTCTGTCTTATATCGTTACAGTTTCCCTCTCTTATGCACACAATATAGACACACAAACAAAGTGCATTAAGGAGGAGGAACCTTGAAAGATGTTGGTGTGTACTTTTGTAAATATGATATAAAGCGGATAAGATTTTGAAAAATTTGTTGTGTTCTTTGAATCTATGTTCTTAATAGGAGAATGAAGTCTGTTGATGAAGACATACTGTTGTGAGGATACCCCTTGTTATTTCTTTAGATGAGCCTCTCATTTATATGTCATGTATCAGAATCATTTGGTTGAAATATTAAAAAAATATATAATGTATATTCAATATCATCTATGATGGACGTACGAATTAATTCATTTTCTGAAAAAATATGGAAGATTTCATTGATATTCATATCTTCCAGCCAATTTTCTGTAAGGATCACCTGTACATACCAATCCATTGCAGTTTTTGTGTGTGTTTTTTTTTTTTTGGGGGGGGGTTGAGCAGAGGGGGAAGAGCCAACCATTTGGACTAAAACTGCGAATTGTGCCACCCATTTTAATGGGAGTACAGGCTCCATCTTACAAAGAGTTACGATTGATCTGCTCGATCGCAACTATAGACGGCCAGCAACATCAACATGTATTATGCATATTTGTTCAAAATATTTTCTAACTATGACGTATATGTGGAGCGTTGTGGCCCAGTGGATTAGTCTTCGGACTTTGAAACAGAGGGTCGTGGGTTCAAATCCCAGCCACGGCATAATTTCCGTCAGCAAGAAACTGATCCACAATGTGCTGCACTCAACCCAGGTGAGGTAAATGGGTACAGGTAGGAAGTAATTCCTTAAAAAAAGCTGTGTGCGCTATGAACGCCTAGCATAGCCGGGTAATATAGGAGCGCCCTGAGCACCTAACAAGGTGGATATGTGCGCAATATAAATATCCTATATTATTATTACATTCATGCATTCAATGTTTTCTTGAAAATTCGCTGTGCTTCTCTTTGTTTACAAAAGACAATGTCCAAATTTCCTGTAAAAAACATTATGACACTGATGGATTTCCATAGACTTATGATTGATTGGATCAATCGTAACTCTTGGTAAGACGGGGCCCAGATATTGCTTTTTTTAAGTTTACATTTGTATGCTTGTCAGATTTTTAGACAAACTTTTGCTTTTCTTAGGGAGAATCAACTTTTCCCAACAATCTGCCATCTTCCATGCCTCCTCTTTTACTGAAATATTGAAACCAATGTTTTTTGTTCCCTGTGACTGTTTTGCATTGAACTCTGCAATGATGGAAATCTTTCCTTTTTTACTCACTTGTGTGGTTATTACATACCCAAATTTCACTCACTCTAATGCCTGTAATACAGGCAAATTAGCTATTTTGAAAGACTGACCTTCAATTTGAGCTTGATATTCCTTGGCATGAGGGGATTCCTGTACCTCGTCTTCCAGCGACGTGTCCCCCGGATCTTCATCGAGGTTGATGTCGACGATTTGAGAGAAGTCGATTCCATTCTGTGCAAAAACCATTTGACTTTTCCTCTTCAGCTCTTTTATCTCTCGAACCGTCTGCATTGAACAAAAAGACAAGAGGAAAGTAGAGGACTGGTTAATGTTAATTTCATTGCATCAAATACAAGTATAGATCTACCAAAATAATGAATGAAAGATTACAATCATATAGAAACCTTCCTGCATACATAAGCATCCAACAAAAATTCTGTAAGTTAGAAAAGCTAATTGCAATAGAAAAAGGCAACAATCAGATTGTACAACTAAAACAATCCAAAGCCTTTTCTCTCATGCAAAACAGCTGCAAAATTAATACAAGGTTATTTCATATTCAATCAAAATGACACAGTTGAAATAGCCCAAAATGAAGGGGGAATTTGGCAAAATGAGTGTTATCTGTCAATTTCTATACACTGACCAACCACAGGAATGTATTGAGCGGTATTTCTGTTCCCACCCTCCCCCTCCCCAAGATTGAGTATGCAGCAGGGGGGGATAGGGAAAATTCAAATTGGAAAATATAAATTAAAGGGGATTAAATTCTCCAACATGAACCTAGAGTCTTTACCCCCCCCCCCCCCTCCTCTCGCTTCCCCCTCCCTCTCCCAATCTCTCTGCTTCTGATTTTGTCATGTGTCAAATATGATTGCAATAACTAGAACATTTTGTTGACATTCTATGATTACAACTATCCTTCCTCCAAAAGAAATTTCCTATTTCAACCTTTGCCAAGTTACCGGTATCTCATCTTGAAATCATTCTCCATGCAATCCAGTGCATCAACTGAATTTTATATCATGGCATGACGAAATTAAGATTATTCCAACTTCATTTTTCTATTTTAATGATGCTAGGATTATGGGAAGCTGAAAATGTAATAAGAAAAAAAAGTTCGTTAAAATTGTCCGCTTAAAACATTATGGTGTTCATTTTTCAAGCTCTAATGGTGAAGACAACAATTTTATTTACCATTCCAAAACAGATATGAAAGAAATAAGCCCCAAATGTGCTGTCAAAGTGAATCTATACTTCTTGAGCTTTCTTAATACAATGGCTGTCCTTAGTACGACCACAACTTTATACCCGAGATCAAAATAGGCCTATACGAACTACAGAATTCGGTCACCAAAGGGTTAATGATCTCCCCCGTTCACCTGACATATTTCCTTCACACCTCTAAACATGATTCATCTGAAATGCAGCATGGAATCCAATTTTCAGCTTGAACTACATTGCCATTTGCACATCCCTCCTCCTCTAACTGTCCTCTGGAAAGGTTCAATTTACCAGGGAGCTAAAAATAAGGGCGATGAGGAAGACTGGCGGGAAGGGACAATACTTTAACCCTTTAAATGCCAAGTTTGAGGAGATTTGAATAAACATTTGGAACACGTGAACCAATTCCAAGAGGTTTGACCAGCTCTTAGAAGTTTTACTAACAGTGGGTAATGTTTTTGGCTGAATGGTTGTAGATCAAGATTTTTACCATATGTTATGCGTACTCAACGCTGTTTACTATTTTATGTACATCATCAACATTTTCTACCATTACATCAACATTTTTTAACCACTTTTTTGTAACTAGAATCACACCAATACTTAAAATCCACATCAATATTTAAAACTAAAAAATATCATCAGTGAATAAGAAATTACTCTTCATAAATGATTTTGTTAAAAAATCACAACAATAAAATCCTGGGTGTGAAAATGCTGTCATTCCTCTGCCCTTTTCACTCCTTTCCATAACATTTTTATATTATACTGTTTTTTTTTGTCTGTTTTACGAAGTAAGAATGCCCTTCTGTAAAATTGTACTTGATTTGTATTGTTTTATATTACTTTGTATTATGTTTTGAATGGAAATGAAATAAAAGAATTGAATTGAATATAGTATAACATTAGCTAGCATACTAGCATCATTGTTATCTGTGGACCTGCAAATTAATAATGATAGATATTCCATTATTAGACACCTATGCGTATTGAGTCTATAGACAGACCGCTCTGAAAAAGAGCAACATTGATCGAGCAATTTCTTGCAAGCTAGCTTCTGTAAAGATGAATCACTGTGCATACACGATGAGTAGTGGGTGGGCAAATACGGGTCCGTAGTTTGGGTTCGGTTTCTTTTCTCATTTTTGCTTTAGTTTAAAGGTAAAATACAGTAGTTGCAGCAAAAAAATATTTCATAAGAAATTCTTTTAAATCAGAGCTTATTGTCACCATATTATCATATATCTAGATCTGGTCCATTCATGTACACTTATCTTTGTAAAATCATGAAACTTTAACTCATAAACAATAATTCTGATGATCCCTAACACAGAAAACAATATGTTGGACAGTGGATTAATATTGCTTGGAAAAATACCTGATATTTGATGGAATTCCATGCTTTATTTTTCCAATTTCTCAGAAATTGTGTGTTTTCTCCCAACAGCCATTTAGCACATATCTTTTATTCACACAAACTTGGCTGGTGATTTTATTTGATTCTGTTGGAACTCATTTTGAGATCGTTACCACAACTGGGGGGGGTGTTTCACAAAGATTTAAGTATGACTTAGAGTCGCACTTAAATACCGAGTTGCGTACGGTATGAAAGGCTTGACCGGAATTGGTCAGATCGTGTCATGAGGACGCGCACTAATGCGTATCTATCAATAAGATTGTGCGTTGCATATCATGTACGCATCGGCATTTAAGTGCGACTTAAGTCATACTTAAATCTTTGTGAAATCGTCACCCCAACTGGTATTTATCTTTAATGATCAATATTCACAGCTGCACCATTTCTTGAGTTAGGGAAATAACCTTGAATGACCAATTAAAATGCATTTTCAAAATAATGTGTCAAAGGAATTTGTATCCTGGGAAGAAGGTCCTCTATGAAATGTTCAAGATGTCATTGTTTCCTATGTCTGTTTCAAAGCACGGATTACAGTGATATCATAACTATACAACTTTGATAATAATGATCATATAATTTTTGTGAAGCACAGAAACTAAGCAATGATCATTCTGAGGTGTTAAATCATCTTTAAGAGGCTCAAAACATGGAGTAGTGTGTGTGTAGTGCTTTGTAACTGAAAGGACAAGGCACTACATCAAATGCCTATTGAATTGGGTAGATAGTCCACTGCCCATACATGCATTCATGGCATACCAAAATTAATGATTATTTCATTAATTCAGTGTTTCATTTAACATCTTAAAACTTAAATGCCTAATGTTCAGGGGAAATTTAATCAAGCCATTGTGTGGTAAAAAAATATCCAAGGGTTACTTTGTACAAATATAAAGGTTCTGTCATCTTTCGATCTCTACATATGGCATTTAGATTAGTACTCTTTGAAGCAAACAGTCCGATGGCTTTACATCCTTACTGAGGGACATGTTATGAGCATATAACTAAGAGAATGGGTTGTCTTTGTTTCAATTCTTGGTTGCCTCATGTCCGACAGCAGACTCATACTTGATGAATACAGATGCTAAATAATATATGTATATTGGATTGCATAGCTATCTTCATAAGATAGAAACATGTTTTGACTGAATTTGTTTATCTTTAAATACATTTTATTGAATAGGTATCAACAACAGTGTCGAAGTAAATAAATATAAAAATCATTGTTTTGACTGACTTTTTAATCTTTCTATATTTATCAGAGACATATCAACCACAACAGTTTCAAAGTAAATACAAAATCATTAATATTTTGACTGATTTGACAATTCAAATTAACTTCTGACCTCTATCTTCATAAGATAGAAACACGTTTTGACTGAGTTTGTTTATCTTAAAATATTTTATTGAATAGATATCAAAAACAGTGTCAAAGTAAATATAAATACAAATCATTAATGTTTTGACTGAATTTTGACCTCGATAATCTTCCTTCCATACAACAATCTCTCATCTTTGAGACAATGTATTTTCACATGTTGCACTCACATGTCACTCTAAGTTTTACGTATTAATGTGATCAGGAGTCAATATCCAAAATGATACACAACCAAAATATTGCTTTCCAATGGATTTTCTTAATAGTCCATAGAATAGGAATGGATTGAAGATTAGAAATACAACCGTTACTTTGCAAGACGCAGAGTTGATGATAGAACTGCATGATTCATAATTCAAAGTTGACCTATCCCATTACGAAATACTGACACTCTATAGAAATTGTCAAATGGACTAACTATCCATAAAGGAAGGTTCACTAGACTATATCTAGTATGAAAGATGCCCATAAAGATTGCAGATAGCAAACAGGAAATAAAATGAAAATGTTTGAGAGAAAGCAATACCGCTCTAGATCTCGCTCCATAAATATTAGAACACCCAGGCGACGCTCGATGGTAACTCGACCATTCATATATAAAGATGAAGGCTTGTAAGCCTGTATTGCAGGACAACTCCCCTGCGGTCAATTCCTGGAGGACATCACCAGCAGAGAAGAGTTCCTCGGAGGACAATTCTCCATGGAGAACACGTTGCCCAAGCAGAAACTCTTTCTTTCAAGGGGACTCGTCAGTCACTGAGGAAGTTGTCCTAAAACACTATACTCCGCTTTAAAGATAAATTCCAGCTCTGGTTACGATCTCAAAATGACTTTTTACAGAATTTAATATAATGACCACACAAGTGTCTGTTTGTATGAATAAAAAATATGTGCCAAAAGATTCTGGAAGAAATTGTGTAATTGCTGAAGAAATAAGCAAAATAAGCGTGGATTTGGTCACTTCCTTTGAGTCTTTATTCCAGCAATGATAATACACTGTCCCACGTGTGCCTATCTGTGTTGGTGATCTTCAGTGTGAACATTTTTCAGCAAAGATTACAAGATTTCACAAAGTTCAGTTTATGTAACTGTACCAGATCTAGATCCTCGATGATATACTGACAATTAAGCCTGGTTTTACAGACTTTCTCATGAAATCAGTGTTTACTGCAACTAGTGGCATTTCTCTTTAAGGCCCGTATTGTCGGAAGAGATCTCCATTGCACCATGGTAAAAAAAACTATAGACTGCATATTTTTAGCAAAATTACATTTATTTCATCGCATACATTAAGAAAAGTCCAATTGCAAATGCATGGTTTTGGCAAAGGGTGCCTACTGAAGCATGATATTAACAGAAATCAGCATAGTCCATGGTTTGGTACCATGGTACAATGGAAACCTCTTTGGAGAATACGGGCCAAAGATTGAGTGGATTTAAAATAATTCATGGGTGGGGGTTCATAACTCGGGTAATTAATATACAATATTACAGCTTAACCCATAAACTCCCAAATTATCTTATTCTCATAGCCTAATTTGCTACTCCTGGCTTTTTAGTGCACTCCTGTTTCCCATTCATTTATCTTTCGTCTTATTTTTATATTGTTTCAATGATTTGGCAATAATACTTTATCACTTTCGTCTGTATCTATTTATGTTTCAAAGATATGTTTTGATTTTTATTCTCTTTCTTTGTACAGAATCATGCCTTGTTTTTTCAAGGAGCTTCTAAGCTCCTTGGTTTTTTTAACGAATTGGAAATAAATGCTGAATTGACTTAAGGGGTCATCCCTGTCCAGTGGTCAATTAAGTTAATTGTGGAGGAAATACATGTACTACATCACAGGGGGGTGTGCCTCAAAATGAAACAAGATTTCGGTATAACATGCTTTCTGGATAAGTTTAAACATTAGATTTTGATATAGGTTTTGCCATTCTACAGTCTTACTGCATCCATTTGGAACTCCCAACCTGTTTTTTTTTCCTTTCCTAAAAAGCTGAAAATAGCCTTTTATCCACCTGCCAATAATTAGTGCAGTATAGTAATAGCTTGTAGCATACAAATTTCACACAATATCTTCTTTGTTAATGGGTAATTTGTATCGGTAGGAGGAAGTAAACATAGTTAACCACATCTACATTTAACAGTCAGTTCTCATCTGGAAAAAAATAACTTTGCAATATTTACCAGCAAAAATCGAACAAAGTTCCAAACAAAACAAAATGGTGACAAAGACAGAGAGTAAATACTGAAAATGGTAGAAAAGGGAAGTGCTGCCCGAAATATCAAATGGATAATAGAATGTTTTTTAAACAAATACTTTTGACTGTGACACATCTGGGCCCTGTCTTACAAAGAGTTGCGATTGATCCGATCAAACACAACTATGGAGGGCCAGCAAGGTCAACATCTAAAATGCAAATTTGTTCAAAATATTTTCTAGATATGATGTATTTATACATTCACTGTTCTCTTGAAATTTCAGTGTGATTCTCTTTGTTTACTAAGGAGATTGTGCAAATTTTGGTAAGGATGGATTTCCATACAGAACTTGAGATTGATCAAATCAATCGTAACTCTTTGTAAGACGGGGCCCGGGACTCAAGGCAACTCGGAGAAAACATTCAATTGAACAGGCAATGCAGACAAATCTACTTCACATATGGAACAAAATACAAAAAATAGCAAGTAATCATATGAAGTGTATCAAAAATTATCTCGAGCACATGCTCTTAATTAATTTCAAAGGACACTGCGTTCTTACTGTTTTGGATCGTTGAGCCTGAAAGGTCTATGAACTTCCATAAGGCAGGATATTATTACCCAATGAACAGCACACTTTTAACACTTCACTGAGCAAATTAATAAAGGCTATGCCCCAAAAGATATTGCTGCAAAAATAGTATAAACCCACTGCACTAAGCTCAAATCATGTCACTCAATTTGAGATAATTTGGAAGGATTAGGCCATCAATATTTTGAAGATTATGCATTTCCTCTCTGAAATTGAGCAATGCGTACGACTCGACTCGCAACAGTAGCCTTGCAGGTGCAGTTTAAGTAGTGCTTCAGGACATAATTTAATAATGCAAGTTATTTCCCAAACCAATAAGATCTGAATGGAGCGAAGGTGACGAGAAGGGCTGGGTCTTCATAAAGCGTGCTGCAAAATGCAAGCACCAGCTAACTCAGTAAACAAATACATATCTTAACTCTAATCCAATATATAAGATTAACTGGAGAGATAACTTATCCAGTAGCTAATCTGTTGAGTATTATTGAGTGATATATTAGATTGGAGTGATACAGAAGTAGGAATCAAGAATATTACTCTCATCTGAAACTGGGGCCATGTATTTTGTTTTTTCTCCCATGATGCATCTGTTGACCCATTTTGATAATCCATTTTATCCTGAAGCCGATTGCAATCGATGCATGCCTGCCTGATACAATGGTTATATAGTTTGGCCCACATTCATGAAAAATTGCACCCCCATGCCATGTGAACGGGGGCAGATCCAGGATTCCGAAACTGAAAGGTCATAAAAACTGGGGTATAAACTTCTTCAAAAATCACCTGACCAGATTTAAAGGTTCTCACCTCCCCCCCTCCCCCGGATGCTATTGCTGACATAAGGGTTAGAACAGGAAAAAGGTGAGGTATTTTTCACATAAAAAGGGAATGCAAGGGCAATTTTTGCCCGCTGTGCACCCCCCCCCCCCACCTCCCCCTCCCACCCACCCTGAAAACTCCTGGCCTGGATCTGCGTGTAAATAAATAGAACAAGCCTTGTGGCACCGTGAGAGGAAAAGGTGCAGAAAAGATGAAGGCAAGATATTGATTCCTCCAGGAATCATAATATGAATGAGAAACATGAACATGTGAGGAGACAGAAGGGTCCGTCTCACAAAAAGTTGCAACTGATTCGCAATTCACTTCAATCTCAACCATGTATACCACATTCATACTGACAGCAGAGGTGGAGTTACTCCGGAGTCAAGAAGGAATTACTCCACTTTGGAGGCTAAAATGAATATTCTGAGATTATTTTGATTATTTTGATTATTTCGATCCTGATTCAAAGTGGAGTACTCAACCCACTTCAAGAAGAGGGTTACAAACGCAGTTCACGTAACGTCATTCATTTCCGCATAGGGAGAAACCATGAAATCAAATGCAGCTACACCGCTGCGGAGCTTGCCAGTTTGGAAGGGGGTGTAATGTCGTTCCGCAGTACAAGCGTATCAACTCTCTCCAGAGTTACTCAGGAGTAACTCCACTTCGCCTTCAGTATGAACACACCTGTAGAAGCACATTACTTTGGATTGAGAATTTATGTTTATTATTATAAACATGATTCCTTTGTGAATAAACAGAGCAATGTGACAAGTCAAAGGAGAACATTTTGTCAATTAACAAAACAAAAAAAACCAAGAGGATTTCAACAAGAAGAAACAAACTTTGAGATAAATTGCACATTAAGGTAATGTTTGTATGAAGAATGCCAGTAATATAATTTTGTAGCATTATCAGTCAATATTTTATCTGTTGAAAAGCAAGGATGACGAAAGGGATAGATATTAAAATGAAGGACCAAGGGTACTCCAGAAAGTGGTTCTATCAGAATCTCGCCTTGTTTAGCAATCATGTGAAAGTTATGACTTATCAGCAAGCTTTGAATTTATCTTGGATATATGGTGAAATGAAACCATATTTTTAAGAAATGAGAGTTGGGAAAGGGGAGAAGTGACAAGGAGATGGTCGGGGAGTGGCAACGAAAAAGGAAACAAAATAAAACAGATTGTAAAAATTCAGGTCAGAGTATTTGCTCACATAATAAGGCAACATGACACAACACAACAAAAACACATAGTGGAGTTAGGAAAATCACTGGATCTAGTCTCGCAGGGGCGTTATCTTCAAAAGAAATCGCAAGTCGGAAGTCGGAAGGATCCCGGTGACCTTGATATAGAAAGGTTAGACCCTAGGAGGAGGGGGAAGTGCCAAAAATAGGATGCCATCCCTAGAGGGTCTGTTAAGATGGATGTTGGCTTCGGGAGAAGGGGAGGACTTCCATTCCGTTGACCGCATCATCATGGAAGTAGGATATTAACATGAAGCAATGTTGTCCATTCCAGGATTTGGTTATTAACACAAGTTTGTATGTTCAGTATTTCAGAACAGCCTTCTGTATGGCACTTTATACTTCGAAACAAAACAGAATTAGTGTATTCATTTCTAATGAAGTTGCTGACTATAGAATTCTGTAACAACATATATGTAATGTTTTTTTCATTTCTTCAATATCAAATTTCCTTTGTCTTGCAATGTAAACTATTTTAATGTTTTTTATGGACCCCTTGGAAGAACAGAGTAATTATGTTTGACTCTAAAATGGGAAATCCTTTCGATTATTGTATCTATTCAACATATTTGCAATTCATTTTGTTTATCTTAATTGATGCCATCTATGTTATTATTTATGTTATATATTTTTATGTAATGTGTTTTTTAATAATTGGATAATAACTAAACAAAACAAACAAACAAACAATATATTATCATCACTATCAAGGAAGGGTTCTAAACATCTGAAGTCAATTAAAATTAAAAAATAACAATTTTTTATGTTAACTACTAGTTAATTAAAAACATCCAGTCTTAAATAGTCTTAATCAATTGCCCAACATTCAAAATACAAGATATTGTCGCCCACGTGACAATAGCTTCAAGAAAATCACATTCGTTCAATCCACTCAATCCCTTTAAAAAATCAATTGAATTATTTAACTGAACAAGGAGAGAAGAAGATGTAGATGTAGAAGCCTTACTGCAGACTGTTCAAGAAGATTCAATGCAGCATGGCCTTCTTGCCGAGCGATATCATTGTGATTCGGTGAACAGCATGTTTTATGCACACTCCTATCTTCTATACACTCACTGCTAGGAGGCACAAAAGGAGGGTCCATATGACAAAATATCCACTGATTAAATCTTGCTAAAACCAATTGGAAAGCACAACATTTCTAAACAAATTTATAAAGGAAGAAGAGTGAAACACGTATCTATAGGCTAATACAAAACATATGCTCCATCAAATGTCTATAGGTTTCATCTTGCTCAAAAAGATCAGGAGGATTTTTTTAGATTTTCAAATAAAAAGGAATAAAACTCATGTACAATCTCACATAAAAATCACTGAAAGTTTTCAAGAAAATATCTATGTTTACATGGCGACATTCTCCACTCCCTGGGGGGTGGAGGATGTGCATACATTGTAAGTGGGGAATGACTGCGATTACTACCTTGGGCAATAATAAATCTGTTAACTCTAAATATACGTCTCAAGTGCCCTATATTTTATCATCATTCCTATGACTTTATTAGAGATATATCTTTTTCAAAGCTTTTTACATACGTCAAACATCTATGAAAATGATCTTTCTAATCACTTGATGCTTACCTTAACATCCTTAAAAAATCCTCAAATATTCAAAATCAAACTGGTCAATACAAGCAAATCTAATGATTTTCAAGATTTCCATTTTGGCCTGTACCTAAAAGAGGTACACATATGCCTGAAAACAATCCACTTGACCATAAAGAAATTCTGTTTCTCATTTCTATTTGTCCCCTCCATATAGATGCATTTTTATAATTTATCCTGAATGTCAATATACCCTATAACTACCATATATATTCCCATGGCCCTCTGCCAAAATCTGAACTGAACTCTGAAAAAAACCACTGCTGTCATCAACAATAAAAGAATAAAGTTAGAAATGTCCAAAACGTGACACAAACTATTTCTTTCGCTAACTAAAAAGGGACAGATATCGGAACAACACCCCCATATAGATCAAATTATTCGCACAGTTGTCATGTATGGTGGGATATTTCTGGGCTAAGAAGCTAAACTCCTGTCAATTAGTATGAAATGGAAAGGAAATTTTCTCAAGATTCAATCATTCAAGGACACCATCATTTCCTTGTTTTCCCCCATATCTCATCCTCTTATATTCAACTTGTATTTCCCATTCTAATATGCTTTCCATCGCATGCAAAATCCCCCTTCCCTTTCTCTCATAAGGAATACTGTTTACAAGTTCTGTGCGGAAATTAGATTTCTATTTTCTTCTACCATATGCTGGTGGCAAATAAAAACATCGAAAGTAAAATTGCTTCTACACGAATGTCAAGACAAGATATCTTTCTTTCAATCAAATTTAGCAGTTATTTTGTCAGTTTTCTTACTTCATTCAGGTTCAGTAGTAACAGAGGTGCCCCTTGAATTGGTCTATTGGTTGCCGTACTGCCTGTATATGCATTGCATGAAATTGTCAGTTTTCATGAATTATTCCTTTCGCATTCATGACACTTGGCCCCATATTGGACAGGGAGGGAGAATTTCTATCCCATTTTGTTTTCACCGTCTACATCAGAATTAACATTTGGTAAAACAAAAACATAAAATGGGATTTTAAAAGTCATCATTTTCAACATTATCTTGACTTGACCTTTCTGTAGATATCAGAATCAACGTCTCCAATAGAGGTATTGATCTCGACACCACTTCAACTTTTACACAGGCACGGAGCCAGCTCCGGGGCCAGTTTTAAAAACCAACGCATGCATGTATCGCAATTAAGGGCCGTATGGTATCTTACACTGAACCAGACCTAACAGCTGACCCCTGAAGCAACACATCTCATCAGTCTACGATCGAGAGGAAAAAACACGGAGATAAAATACTTTCTCATCTACCCTAGACTACAGTCTCATCAACCCCTGGCCAGAAATTGAAAATAAATTGAATTTCTGTCCCTGATTGGGCCGGGATCAGATTTGTGGTTACGATTACTCACACATTTAACGGTCAACCATCACCGTGCATACAGTGAAACGCATCAGGGGGATATTATGCATTATTGCCTTGGGATATCTTGTAAAAACTAGAAAGACTTGTAGCCTAAATATTTGAGGTAATCTTCATATTAAACAAATATCTATATTCAAACCTGAATTCTGTATTATAATACTGATTACTTTTAAGTATGATCATCATTACTTGGCATTTCTTACAACAATAGACACATTCTCAATGCAAAATATATTGTTTTTCATTTTTTTTTATAATACATTATGCAATAAAAAAATGTTCTTGTTAATACATCATTATGAACCAACAAAAACATGAGAAAAGTAATAAGATGGAGAAGGCAACATCACAAAAGAAGCTTGGACGTTGTTGAATTAAATGACTATATATTAACAGATCTATGGTTTATTAACGCAGGCCAGGCAGCCATAGTTTAGCGAGCTGAAGATATTAGATATTGATACTGATATCGTACATCGTAACAGAAAACAAATGGAGAACATTTTGGAAGGTTTGTAAATAGTGACCAAATCTTCCTGTAATGTAAACACCAACAAATCAGAAACTTCTATACACCCTGTATTCCTGCATGAAAAATCTCATTATATGACTTGTCTAGATACTAGCAGCATCAGCATATATATGTACATGCATGCATATGATGTAAATATTATCTCATCCTCATGCATTGTCACAGTTAAATTTCAAACATGATCGCATATAATACCACAACTAGACATACAGACATGTGTAAAATGGATATGCATATAAACAATGCCTTATGTTAATAGGATTAACCTCTGTGTAAGCCACTCAACATCTTGAATTATCTCATTAAATTGGTGAATAGCCTGTCATCGTATAATCGTGAGATTGACAAAGAGGATAGATAACAATACAGAAATCCATGTAAAAATAGAGCGTGTTTACTCCAACTTTGAGCGAGAAGAGAAAGGAGACTTGAGCATCTCCTCTCCTAATGAAAGGGTGTTCATGGTTACCGTGACGATAATGGAGGTCACCCCAATGACTCATCGGCGATACCAATGTGTCATAATGATGATCATAATCATATTACAGGGAAAATACCTGAACTGATGCATGATGGGTATAAACACAAGATGTGATTGTGCTGATATATCAATGATTCATAATGTCTGGTTGCATTTAATCTTTATATTGATTAAAATTTTATAGGAATTAATGACAAAGGATTGGGTCACTGTCGATAATAGTGGGGGTTTTCACAGTAAAATGACCAGGTGCAAGTCATTTGGATTCTTTATCATCTGATTCATTTCCAATATGCAATAAATAGTAGCAAATATATTCACACATATGTTTATGAAAATAAACTGGGAATTATATGAGCAATATTCATACATCATTTAGGTTATATACTTGAGATTTTTGCTATATTTTTCATATGGATAAAAAATATGGATTCTGCATGTATTGGTAAAAAGTTTTTTTAAGAGAATTCAAATTTTAAAAATAGACATGGTACTAGTATTACAAAATTCTGATAAGTATTATACTCTTTTAATAATGCTCAAAAACATAAATGAATATAGTAAAAAAAAATAAAAATAAATTATAAGGAAGAATACAAATGAGCATATACATAATCATGTTTATAATTTGTGACATTTACATACTTGTAAATAAAATATGAACAATATTCTTTTTTTATGTATGAACAATTATTCTTTATTCCATGCTGTTTTGCCGAAAAATGCATTCCAAATAGAAGATATTCATTTTTAGACTTCATCAAGTCAGAAGTTTAGAGTAATTTGACAAAGGTAATAAAAAACAACTTATTATTTCACCATGACTAAAGACTTGAAGGTATACGACCTGACATGTTGGTTTATTCATGAATCCAGTACATGTCAAAAGTGCAATTTTACAAGGATCTGACGGGATTGAGCAGAAGAAAGCAATAAAAGAAGATTCCGCATCTTCATCCTACTCCTTCTTTATTCAATCCCACCTCAAAACACTCTTTCAAAATTAAGGTCTCACTCTGCAATATGTTGGTGTATCTAGGTCAATATCTGAGTTTTGTTAACTTTCCTTCTATTTTTGTTTCGGTCCATCTGTTCTAGTTGTTGCTTGAAAAAAGTTGCTGATGTTTGATACCGAGCCATTCCTCAAACTTGGTGAAAATATATTAAGTTTTGATAAATATACAGAATATTCATTTTCAAACTTTTGATTCATTGTCAAATAAAATTGAAAAGTATAGTATAAATACTTGTGAAATATGTGTGAATAGCGTAACATAATATTTAGATTTAATTTTTTTTTAGCGTCAAACCAAAAAGCAAAGTCCTGATAATTAGCATACTTTATCTGTACAGTAAGATATGATGAAAGTCCAATATACAATTGAACTTTTATAAACAAAAATTAAACTTTAATTATGGAGGCTTTATTGTTTGAAATATTGTTTTTCAATGTAGTCACACATGTCAGCAGAAAATGGTTCCAAAAGAAAAAAAATATTAACAGTATGGAGGAACTTATATTCTGCTTGCTGAATAATTATAATCCACACCATTTTAAAAAAGTAGACGTAAACAAAGAGGATCGAGAGATAGGAAGATAGATGGATAGGTCTGACACCTTGAAGTGAGCATTATATTTTTTTAATCTACTCTTCCTGATGATATTAACACTCTCGATCATCGAAGGATACCATACCATAAGAAAAGGGGAAATCTCTGAAAGTATCGCGATATTGGCGGCTGGCCCCAGGGGTGCCGAACACAACAATGAAACCTAATACGTGCCACTATCGGTTACATAGGTCCTCAGGAGTGTGTTGTATGGTATCCGATACCAGCTCAATCTATTGTGTCTGGGGTTATAACAAAAGGGGCTCTAGAAAGTGGAATAAATAGATTTAAGAACAGGGAATGGCAGGCGAGAGGGGGGGGGGGTGGAAATTTGCATGAAGTTATGATATTAGGGTGTTCAATTTTTGTCTGTTTCAAATGGCGGTAGAAAGAAAATGTTTGTGAAACTAGGTAAATAGATCACTGAATGAGGTTTTTGCGACTTTGCCAAGTATATTATTAAGCTACAAATATTTGAACAGGAGATATAATTACAATGTCAATTTCGACAATGCCATGGGAACCACAAGTAAATATATCGGTTTACACTTGTGGTATTTGATACCAAGAGATTCAGCGTGTCAAATCAATATAGAAGAAAACAGTTACAAGAGAGTGTGAAGGAATCTATTGAGATGAGTAGAGTAGTATAGGAAGAACAAAGGAAGAATGAAACAACATAACCATAATGAACAAGAGGAATGATATAAGGATCATAAAGAACAAAAAGAATGAAACAAAATAATCATAAAGAAGGAGAATGAAAACACATAATAATAAAGAAGAGGAAGAATGAAACATAATTATAAACAAGAAGAATGAAATAACATAATCACAAAGAACAAGAAGAATGAAACAAAATAATAATAAAGAAGAAGAAGAATGAAACAATATAATCACGAAGAATGAAACAAAATAATAAAGAAGAGGAAGAATGAAAGAACATAGGCCTAATCATAAAGAACAAGAAGAATGAAACAAACTCATCATCAAGAACAAGAAGAACGAAACAACATAATCATAAAGAAGAGGAAGAATGAAACAAAATAATAATAAATAACAAGAAGAATAAAACAACACATCATAAAGAACAAGAAGAATGAAACAACATAATCATATAGAACACTAGAAAACACTTATATACTAGCATTGAGGCTTATCTTACATGACTAGATTATACATTTACAAAAAAAGAGAAATAAAAGAAATGAAAGAAAGAGAAAAGAGAGAAAATATCATCTTGTTTACTTCAAACCTTTTTTGTTTACAACAAACCATTTCACTAGACTAAGTGATCATCTGTTGATGAGAAAGTGTAGGATTACAGGATCACTTTAATAAACCATAATTACTTTCAAATTCTTGTCTTAATATTTACCAAGCCATGAACTTGCCATGTCTCATTCTTTAATATGAAGTGACATCATTTTATGAGTTTACCAGGAAAGCACCTGCTCAAAAGGGGTGTAATGCGCAGACCTGGCTGCAATAACTTAACCTGCGTTCACACATGTAGAAAACTGGAAGGGAATTCCATGGAACCCGGAGTATACCCCCTCCTATCTTGTGATCAGAATTAATGGTTGCAGAGAATTATCAGCGCTAAGTACTTTCAAATGTCCCAATGAAATAAAGCAATGTTCCACAACCTGCTTGCCGTGCAGGCGATGCTTGTGAAGTAGTGCTCAATTTTTTGGGGCATGACAGGAGAAGCACACTAGCACCAATTTATCTACCCTCTCCTCTGGTGATCGATCCATAGAGTTTGAGAACAGAATTTGGAGGAGAGCGCGATCTTGGGAGCAAAACTGATAGGGCACAGCTGTTTTTTTTTATATCAATCATGTGCAAGTGTGATGTTGGTACAGATATGGGGTAGCCTGCAGGCACAGGACCTGATTGGAACTTTGCTCAACAAGTGTGCCGCCACACAAAGACTAGCATATACAAAAATTGCTTTGAGCGAGAGGCCTTTAGTACACAAGGCATAAGTAGGCTGCAATTCAGACCCTTTACATGAGTGAAGGGTTTGCACAGCAGACTAGATATAGGGTCCCATTCACATCCATGTTATTGCAAAGTACAGCCCTCATCTTCAGGCATAGAATGAAACTTTGATTAGCAAGTGGGTCTTCACATAAGACTAGCACTTATAAAACTACTTCATTTGAGCAAGAGGGCCTTCAGTACACAAGGTATTGTAGGCTGTGTATTCAGACCACTTTACTCGAGAAAAGTGTTTGCGCTGCAGACCAGTACAACACCTGATACCCGTAAATTGCATGACCTCTCCATGGTTTGGAAAGACTGTATCCAAGACACGGAGAAAGGAGTGAACAGTTAGATTGGGCCACTTTCCTCTCCTCTCCGATGATAGTCTGAATCTAGGGTTAGAAATATGAAGGGTAACATTTCACTTAATTGGATGCTGGGAGGGTCCAGGATGGGAAAAAAATGAGAGGTATGAAATTAACTTTATTGACAAGCAGACGGAAGATTTACTAAGCTCAAACACAAAATCTTCTCACAAATAAACCCAGATCGAGACAAAATTGGAAAACAAGTCTTATTGTAAGACTTGCATATCGCTATTGAGTTGAGTTTTATATTCCTTTGGCTGAGGACAGAGCGTAAGGATCTGAATACTGATGAAAAAGATATTTGATTGTTTTCTTCACAGAAAATCTCCACAGAAGATCTATAGTGCATGTAACTTTGATAAATCGAAGCACTGAATTTGTCAGTATTGTAATTGCAAAGGCCAAAGGCATCATATTGTCTGTTTGTGTTGTATCTGTGTCTGCAGGTATATTTCAATGGATCATGATGATTGGCACTTGTGATCTTCAAAAGCTTTTAGGGGCTGCCCAATGTTGCATATTTGAGAATTTTTGTTCTTTTCTTTTTTTTTCTAAATTCAGAATTTTCTCAATTCCAATTTTGTGCAGTTTTTGCCCCAGATGGACCAGGGGACCGTTTCATGAAAGTTGTCAGCACTGACAAGTTGTCTTTCTCCGACAGTTACCAAAGTAACGGTCAGAGGCCAGTGCCTTTCAGCCAATCAAAACCAAGGATTTCACTGAAATTGTCAGCACTGACAATTTAGTCAGTGCTGATAACTTTCATGAAACACCCACCTGGTGTCCATCTGAATCAGGGATTTTAAGTATGATGACTCTCTTGCTTGTGTGTGAGTATTATGTTTTCCTTTTCAGAGTCCCTCCGCAAACAATCATTATTATTCCTCTCAGCTTCATTTCTATTCTAATTCAAGATGAAATAATTCGGATCAATATCCATGTTGACTTAGAAGAGGTTTGGGTGCCACCAGAGAAAAATTAATCTTTCGCTTCTGACCAGCTTTGATCTTCAAGGGTTACAAGTCTTGCAATGGCATCTAGCAACATCTAGCAATGGCATCTAGTCACTGTCTTGTTTAAGGAGAAAGCTAAAATTGGGAAAGAAAACCTGACTATCAAATATAAAGTAAGAAGGAGAGTAAATCATGAATAAACAAAGGAAAAAGACATAAAAAGTTTCAAAGGTAGAAGGGGGAAGAGGCAGAGAGACAAACAGAGCCAGAAATAGACAGATATACACATACAAACACACACAAACACACACACACAACAAACCAAAAGACAGAGAGAGAGAGGGAGAGACAGAGATAATAGATAAAAAAGCAGCCCTCCCCCCCAAAGGTATCAAAATAAAGGTGAATTTTATTTTCAAATTTCACAATACCACCTCATTTTGGCCGTAACAATTAGGGGTGTGGGGGTGCTTCCAAAATGAGAAAAAAAGAACATTCAATGGATTATGCAATCAATCAGGTGCTGCTATGTCAGTAAATGAATAAATCAGGCCTCGCATACTAAAAGTTCCCTTTATATTTAAGAGAAAAAACTAAAAACCAGCATCCATGGTCTACAAAAAGTACTCAGTAATCATAAGAAATAGGTTGCATGCTTAAATTGTTATCTATTAAGTACTAAAATGTGAGTTAATTGGACATTAGCCATGAACCACTTCCATTAGGGAACTATTTCTATCCCTATTCCCTTCAAAACTCAATAAAACGCTTCTATTTCTTGGTCTCTATTGGGTAAAAAGATACATAATGTCTCCCACTCCTATTGATTTTTCCCCTTATTTTTACCAGGAGACCTTATCAAAGTACTTTTGTGTGTTGCCATAGAGAACGACGGTGCATAATGTTTTTGGCATTTCGTCTGTCCAGTTAAGCACAAACATTTGATTCCAAATGAAGCATATGCAAAGAGACATTTATATATATGTGGGGAAAGGTTTGTGGTGGAATGATTTTGAAAGTGGAAGATGGAATAGCGTATAGACAGCAGGATATTGTCTCACTTACAGAACCCTGGAGAGAGCATACGTGAGAGTGATTAATGGAAATGAAGTTTTCAATTTAGATTTACAAGGATTTGTGGAAGTAGGAAGGCAGTGAAAATGGTACAGATATAAATGAAAATCATTGTCAAAGTCAATGAAAGATTGATTATGTAGAACATTTTGATTAATGAATATCATACGTTTCATCTTACTTAGCATTTAATATTCATTTTTTTTGTAGTAGTAGTAGTAGTAGTAGTAGTAGTAGAAGTAGTAGAAGTAGTAGCAGAAGTAGAAGTTGTAGTAGTAGTAGTAGCAGAAGTAGAAGTAGTAGTAGTAGTAGTAGTAGTAGTAGTAGTAGTAGTAGTAGTAAGAGTAGTATGAGAAGAGGAGGAGTAATACAGTATACTGTAGTAAAAGTAGTGGTGGTGGTGGTGGAAGAAGTAATAGCTATTGTTGTAGTTGTAGTATTAGCAGTAGGAGTAGAAAAATTAGGAGGAGCAGGAGTAGGAGTAAGGAGTAGTAGCAGTAGTAGCAGAAGTAGTAGTAGAAGAGTAGTATTATAGTAGTAGTACTAGCAGTAGTAATAGTAGAGTAATAGTAGAAATAGTAGTAGTGGTAGTAGTAGTAGTAGTAGTAGTAAAGTAGTTGTGGTAGTGGTAGCGGTAGGGTTAGTAGTAGTAGTAGCAGTAGTAGTAGTAGTAGTAGTAGTAGTAGTAGTAGTAGTAGTAGTAGTAGTAGGAGTAGTAGTAGTAGTAGTAGTAGTAGTAGTAGTAGTAGTTGTAGTAGTAGTAGTGGTAGTGGTGTGGTAGTAGTAGCAGTAGCAGTAGTAGTAGTAGTAGTAGTAGTAGTAGTAGTAGTAGTAGTAGTAGTAGTAGTAGTAGTAGTAGTAGTAGTAGTAGTAGTAGTAGTAGTAGTAGTAGTAGTAGTAGTAGTAGTAGTAGTAGTAGTAGTAGTAGTAGTAGTAGTAGTAGTAGTAGTAGTAGTAGTAGCAGTAGTAGTAGAAGTATAATTTTATTCATCCGAACTTGACATGATTTGAAGCCAAGAGCAATATACTTTCCCCTTTAACAGAAATAATGGTATCAAAAGTAGGGTTTGCTATATACACAAATTTGAAATAAAGTCTGTGGAAGCTACAATAGCTAAAAAAAGAATTTCTTGGTATAAAAAGATTTTTTTTTAAAACCAGTACTGATCTTCTTTATTTGAATAAAAAGAATCTTGATAATTGCAATTAGTTAAAGTTAAAGTATGATATTTATAGACTATAATACTTGGGTTTTACAAGCATCTGAATGATTTTAGACTGGAGTTCTAGGTAATTCAGTCCAATTTTGTTAACCTGCTGCAAAAAATATACTGTTTCCGTAATCTTAACAACCATGGAGACCTTGATTTTGACTGACTGAAGAGTGATAGCTACCATTGAATGGCAAAACTGAACATGATCTTAAGTTCTCATGCAACAAGACACATGGAAAATATGGGTTGTCTCATTTAGTGCAAGAACATCATAAAATTATATGTATATCATAAAAAGCATTTTAGAAGAACCCTCTGATAGATCAAGAGGTGTTCTGTAAATTGGATCAAACTTAACTTGTTCCCCTTTTATTCTCGATACTTTCTCACGTCCATCTGAAAAGAATCAAAGCTGTAGATCCCTTGGTTGCATCCTGAGCTATTATTGTATTTTAATATGTATTTAAAGGATGGTGAATACTAATCGGGACTCTAAACCCTATCTCGTTTTCTTAGCAGCCAAAAAAATGCATCTTGACAACATTTATCATTCTTTAACATCATTATACATACATCCATAATAAACAGAGAACAACAGAAAGTTAACGTTCATTTAAGTAAATGGAGGTGCTGTGGCTCAGTGGATAAGTCTCCGGACTGTGAACCACAAGGTCCGGGGTTCAAATCCCATCACAGCAGTAGCGTCCTTTGGCAAGGCGTTTATCTACATTTGCCACTCTCAACCCAGGTGTAGTAAATGGGTACCCGGTAGGAAGGAATTCCTTGAATGCTTGATGCGCCTGATCAGGGTAGCCATGCTAAAGCCGGGGTAATAGTATGCAGCGCTTAGAAACATTTGTATTAAGCGCTATATAAAAAATTGCATATTATTATCAAATGTACTTTATACAAACAAAACGAAAATAAATCTGGAAATACAGGTATCAATGACATATTAGGCTTCAAATAGTCATATGGTACTAGAAATCAAAATAAGCAAGAAAAACAACAATAACAGATTTTAAATAATAACAATGGATCATTACTTACAACAAGCAGTTGCGTTGCTAGGTCTGGACTCAAACGGTTGCTTGAGATATGATTACGACAACAAAGAGGTTATATGTTTGCAAGCACCTATGTTCTTCTGTTGTCAGTACAAGCACGAAAGTGAGAACAAAAACCTGGAACCAATCGACCACCTTGGAGGCTTGGAGGAACCAATATCACACACCACACATAACTCACACTCATCCCTATAGGGGAACACAATACCCCAAATTAACAGAGAAATACCAAAAACATTGAACCTGATATGGAAAACATGAATAATGTATGCGATGACTAATCAGGGAAATATATAAGAAATGACGTTGAAGATGGGGGCATTTTGGCAGCCCTGTAGGTATAGCTTACCCTGTCGGACTCCTGTCCGTGTGCATGCGATCGCCTCATATCTGCCGACTTACGAAATGAAATCTTGTCGTACCAGGCCATTCAAAGCAGCCGGCCCCTGCACCCGGCAGGGCCAAGGGAGGAAAAAAATCCACCGGATGCACGTACACACACCGGTTAATGAATAGAAAGAGAGATGCCCTATCGTGTAGAATAAAAAGAACAGGTTTCCCCCTCTTTCTCCCCTCCGCCTCCTCGACCTGTCAGTTACGTGGAGAGGTACTCACGGCTGGGTTTGGACAGGAGTCTGGCGCCATAATTCGGGCATTCCAAGTACCGGTGGAGATGTGCGGTGGGTGTTTGGCATAGACTCCACAGCAAGACACTTGATTATAATGTACGTAAATACATGCACACAAACAACACATACACACGGAGTGTGTTACTATCTACTGAAGATCAAAAACAGTCATATGTTTGTAAGGTGGTTGGGAGATGGATAAAGAGAGAGAGAGAGAAAGAGGGTGGATTGAGTGACTCATTCGTCTCCATTCCATCCTCATTCCGTGTCCTCATCATCTATGCCCGGATGGAGGCACGTGGCGATGCCCGTAGTGGTGGTGGTGGTGGTGGAGCATTGAAGCCCCGCCCACTCATGCAAATACCCCTCACACTTTCCCATGCACTCGAGCTGCACTAATGAAATTGTGAATGAGAGCTGGACACACAAATACACACTCATCATCTCCAACCCACACACACACAGTGCAGCGTGTGTGGAGGTCAGTGAGATTTCAATGCAATGTGCAGTAGGAGGAAAGCTGTTTAATCGTATGCAGGGAGTAACTGTATATCTATATGTCTGTGAATCTTGAGATATGGTGTAAAAAGAAAACTACTGTCTACTGGATAAGGTAATAAAGGAAATGCTAAGTGTGCTTTTATTTTTGATACAGGGTGAACTTCACTTATAACGAACAACAAAATCCAATGTCCTTTATTAAATCAGTATACATGAGCTATATGTATCTACTTGACTTAAGGCAATTAGGTCTATCGGTCATTCATGAAATATATTCAAAAGAATATAACATGAACTAATTAATTTATAAGCACACAGAATAGGAGAGAAAACGGGAGGATTGGGAGAGGGGGTCGAGGTGGAGAGATGGGGGTAAAGGGGGTGAAGAAGGGGGAGACAGAGACAATGGAAGGCTACAGAGAGGGAGAGGAGATGAATAGATAAAGGAAAAGGGATAGAAGGAGAGAGGGGGGAACAAAACAGACAGTCTAGAAAATGAAAATGAAAATTTTCCTTTCAGGTAAGAGCTAAGAGGAAACATAACATGATCAGTGTGGACAAATCGCCATTATCCGACTATTTTATTCAGGTGGTGGTAATATCGCAGGTGTAGTCAAGTATTATACCCGCAGACGAACAAAGACCATATGACTAAGATGGAATTGGCTGTATCAATGCAATGTTGCTTTCTATGCTTTCTTTGGTTGCACTAGGTTCAAGCCAGGTTAACCTCCAGCTAAATGCTGTCGACGAAGCACAAGTCAAACCTTCTAGATTTTCGTGTTTGTCACTTTCACTTTATTTCCACCGTGTTGCATGCATTGGAAGAGGGAAGGACTGTTCCAATAGGTTCAGGCAAAATAGGATGAAATTGCTTTCATTTTTAATGATCTACCTCTTCCAGAGCACTGATGAGTCATCTGACCAATCTATCATTCGTTATATCGCGAGTGATGGGGGAACTCCACATCATGCATGGAATTCGTAATTTCTGCCATGGGAGGGGAACTCCACATTGGGCCAATAATTCATTCTTGATTCGTGATAGGAACCTCAACATCGTGCACGGAATCCATGAGTATGACCTTGAGGGGGGTGGGGGTTTACGGCAAATAAGAATGCATAATTGCATTCATGGAAAAGCAAGGAAACTCGAAATCATGCTTTGAATTTATTACCGCAACCATGACAACAAAACTCAACATCATTGAACAGAAGCTGTCTTTTATGAGCGAGAATGGTATGGAACTTCACGTACATATCACTGAAATTTACCTAATTTCCAATAATGGGAAACCCCATATATCGTATAAAACATGCTTCATCAGTGCCGTCACCAAGGGAAACCACCTCATCAGGAATTAACATGCATCATCTCAAGGGGGCTGGGTTGATTATTGGTAGAGGAATGCGAGGTTGATGTGGAGGGGGGGGGGTCTACTCTTTAATATGCACAGAAGTCATGACTGATTCTGTATGAATAATGACTCCCAAGATGGGCACATACTTCATTTGAGTAATGAGGCATCATTAAACAACATGATTATTCTTATATGAGATATGATACTTCTTATCACCAACAGTACACTTTCATTACAAATTAAATCAACTTTTATTTACCTCCTTGCGTATATTGACATACCCCCCACAAAAAAATATTAATGAATGAATGAATAAATAAATAAATAAATAGATAAATAAATAAATAAACAACTGAATAAATAAAGAAAGAAAAATGAATTTAATAAGCAAATAAATAGTACTGGTAACAATAAAAACATAAAAATAGAAATAAAGAAATGAAATGAACCTTAGTCAAACAAAAAAAAATACATTGAGTGAGCACAAATATAATGAATACATATGTTATTCATATATGAAATAAAATAGTAATGAATAGAAAAACTGTTTTAGCAGGTTAATCTGTAGCAGAGAAAGAAAATAGCCAACTCATATCAACCTTGTATTCAATTATTTTATTCTCAAAAAGTGAAAGTCTATGGATCCCCACCATACACAGTGTATTGTTTTATTTTGAATTTATTTATTTTCTACACCTTCATTGAATTATAATATACAACATGTCATTCCATTACATCAATCTTTTTGAGATATATGCCTACTATTTGTTTATTTATGACCTTCAAAGGTTAAAGTCAATAGGTAATAAGTTTAAAAGTTAATGATGAAATTAAATCAGGTAAATTAATGATTGTTGAAGTTTAGGAAAGCATAAAACTGTAGATGGGGCATGAAATTATATATTCAGCTAATTCCGGGGCACCGCAGACAAGAGGAAAATAAAGGCGACTTTAAAGGGTCGTAAATAAGAATATCCTGCGTACCATCCGGCTGGAGAGAAGCCAATGCATTTAGTCTGACTATTCCGAGAGATTCTCTGTGGACTTCACACATGATATCACTGAATATGTCAACACATATATTCACCCAGACTTCAATTATATCACTCCTGTCTGCTTTTAATCCCACACTATAGGATTAATATAGAAAAGGAGGTTTCTAATTCTACACTCTTAAACAATTGGTCAAAGTAAACAATCAATATATATTGATTGATTAAAAAATATTCGACCAATAAAAATGGTCAATATCAACCAATATCTTGGCAGATTCTTACCAATGAATTGGTAGATTTTGAGCATTTTTGTCAGTAAGACACATATTCAATTCACCAACAGATCACTTTGACCAATCGTCTTTGACCAATGTTTACTTTGAATTTTGACCAATCCTCTCTGACCAATGGTTACTTTGACCAATCCTTAAAAGTGTAATCTATTGCAAAAAAATACTGATATTAGATTTATAAATCTTCAATTTGGAACATTTACTTCGTAATTCTATTTATTGTTTCTTAAGCAGAATAGATTATTTTTTTTTAATTCTTCTTTTAATTTCTTCATTGTGAAAACAGTCAAATGATTTTTTATAAGGGGTATGAAAATATTCATAACTCTTTTCATTAGAAAGCATTACCCTGAAATAAACCAATAAAGTTATATGGCATGAAAATTGCTTCATGGTAGAAGTTATTTCAAGAAGCACTATCATCTTGTAAATAAAATCTATCAGGAGCAGATCTCACATGTATATAGCCGATCAAATAAGATTGAATAAAGATAGTTATAAGTGACAAGTGATGTGATTTCCTGCAGGTCATAGAAAAGTTGAGAAATTGACATCTCCCCGAGTTTATCATGATCCAAGTTTTTTTTATCATTATTATTATTTTCTGGTCTTTCTTGACTATGATGACAAGATCAAATTCATGACAATGTATTAATTTTTCACAACTCTTGTGATCATACCAATATATTTACAATGAAGGAATTGGAGCGGTGTGGCAATAAGTGCCGAGGAAGAAATAACCTGAAAAGACAAAAGAGTCAATCACTGGCATATAGAATTTTACAACAACATGGTAAATAAACAGATTAGAACATTCAATGAATTCTTATTGAGTAATTATCTCACTCACTGAAGAAGCCCCCCACCAACACAAAAAATACAAAACGAAAAATCCAAACATATCTTGAAACAATTTCCAATGTCTTAGTAGTTCATACCTTGAAGACCAAAAGCAAATTATATGCCTCAAAGTCAATCAATTAATCAATCAATCAATAATAATCAATCCAAGAAAAAAGGAGTTATTGATTTGCAATCAATTTAAAATGATAAAATGGGATAGACAATTACTAGATTATCCATGGTAACAACTGAGGGATGGCGCGTAAATCAATTATGACGTAGAGATTAGCAAATTGAGCAAGTGGCACTCCCACGTTAAAACAGGTTCATCAATGCATTAATACAGAATTCTTTTATTTTTCTCAGCAGAGCAGCGAGACCTCAAATTCAAGGGATTAGACAACTAAACTGGAATAAAAGGAAAGAAATACTGAGAAAAACGGGATAAGAAAGTTAATTAGAAGAAATCAGGGATGCAAGGATAATTGGAACCTGGCTCAATTTGCCCTCATTCCAAACCCCACATGAGTCATGTATGCCACCTATTATCATGTTAATTGTCCAGGTCACGGCGGCCAGCAATATGAGAGGCTTTGTTGCATGACCCCTTCCCCTCCATGAGATACTCCTCCCCCTTCCCCTCTCTCGCTCTCATCTCCTCCTTCTCTATCATTCTCTCCACTAGCTCCTTTCCCTTTCCTGCTCTCTCTGATTGTCTTTCTTTCTCTCTACTTCTTTGTTTCTGTTTGTCTCTTCTTTGTCACTCTCTTTCTTTCTCTCTCACTCTCTCTTCCTATATGCCTCTGTCTGTCTGTCTGTCTTTCTGTCTGTCTGTCTGTCTTTCTGTCTGTCTGTCTGTCTGTCTCCCCCTCGATGTCTGTCTGTTTCTCTCTCTCACTCTTATCTCCATGAATGCATCTTACTGTTCCTCACTCTCTTTGCCATTTTTACCCTATAATTGGTTAATATTCTTTTACCCCATACTATTTATCCCAATGACATGCATGGATGCGATGACTGACAGATATCTTGAAATCTTACATAGGAATATTCATGAAGATAGTCATGAAAACAACTAAGATATTAGCAAAAGTGATTCTTAGTTCCTACACTCTTAAAATAGTTGGGCAAAAAATGTCCAACTTTTAACCAATGCTCGGCAACTCACTGTCCACACAACTATAGGTTAAAATCTGCCAGAATTGGGTAATAAAAACTAACAACTGGGTAATAAATTTGCTCGATTGGACAATAATTGTGTAATATATCAAAAGACTGATTATGATTTGAAAAACAATTCTGTAGTCTGCATAATTCTGTAAACATTTCAGTGAGACGCATTTTCAATGTATCAAAAGCATCAATTAAAAGTACATGAAATATTCATTAAAAAATCATTACCATACGTACATTTTCCCCCCATTTTTTCTCCACATTTTCAAATGTCAGTGTTGCTCACAATTTCCATATGTCCAGCTGCTGCTACTCAGACAACCCATCAAATCCCAAGCTACCTAGAAACAAAGTGCACATGAACATCAGTTGAGATAACTCAATTCTTTCTGCATTTCCCCAGACAAATTTGACATAATTTACTTACGATGGCAAACTAGCCCGATGGTGTCGACATAACCATTTCCAACGTAAGATCATTGGGTGAAAATTGCATCATCATTGGGAAGATTAACGGGCAGTATGATGCAGGATCGATGCACTTGGACTCAAAGCTGTGCAATGATCGATCGCAGAGCTGAGATTTGCAATTGATTCTATCGAGCTCTCTGTGTGTGTAATGAACTATACAAATGATGAGTGATCAATCAATGTAGTTTGTGATAAAGGGCCTAGATTATGTTACTATCTTAGAAAGATCTCTTGTCTCAAAGTGTAATCTGCAACAATGTGAATAGAATTAAAGCATGAAGCAAGTATCACAGAGCAACTGCAACTTGCTACTTCAGGTAAATCAATAGAAAGGACTTGATTTGATTTGACATGATTAGAATTCATCTTTGTAAACTCTTTTCAATTCTTTATTACTCAATTTTCATTTTATTTTAGTAGAATTTCAGTGTATCATTGTACATTACATCTGATGCTTTTCAAGTTTAGTATAGAACCTTTTAAAAAATACATGATATTCACTGATTATATTTTCTTTTTGCTTTTTGTTTGCCTAATATGTGCTTTTTAATCATTGAAGAAATAAATAAAAACAAATTCTTAATTTGTTGAAAATTTGTTTTAGCTCCAAAGCATAATATCAGACGACTAATTATAATGAAAATTGAAATATCAGTTTATCTTTGAATACACAGAATAATGAACATGTTATCTTGTCACTGCTTGTCCTTATCTTGTAAAACTTTGGTGAAGGTTCAATAGTGTAAACTATACTGAAATAGTGACCAACACTTCAGAAAGATTTAACCAAGCTTAATGAAAGAAAAAATCTCTTCTTCAGTTCCAACTTCTCAACTTTTGAATGTGCCATATTTGTTATAAGTTTGTGAATGATGTGTGCACATATTCCTGGCTAAGTGAACATATTTTGCCCGAATGAGAGGGGGAAGGGGGATTCAGTTTGCCTAGAAGGAGTAACGTTTTTTCATGCTAGCTTTGAGGTTAGTTCAAGCACAACAGTTCGCTTTCCTGCAGCCGCAGCAACATAATGATTCAATTAGGAAGACTATTCTAATATTTCCCATCAGTGGAAGTTGTTCAGAAATGACCACAGCCCAAGAGGGCTTTTCACAAAAGCCTTTTGTCAATGAACTTCACTGGCATGTGTCATAAGCTACTGAAATCCTTGCATCCGATTGGCTGAGAGTGGTCTTTAATTGAAAATCAATGACAAATCTCTTTCCATGAAAGGCTCCCCTGTCCCGTGATTAAGATCATCCTGGCTGTGAGGCCCCTGGATGCTTCTGGTCGGATATCCCCTGGTGAAGTGATTGGCACTTTATTGCTACCTGCCACGGCAGAAGACCTTTTACGCTTAAACAAATATTAATTTTGCGTGCTCCTCATATGAAACCAGTATCTAGAAATGATCAATGGTTTATAGTCGAGTTGCTGACAAAGGCGTGCGTTTATAATTAAAGGGATGAATCAACTTTTTAGAGTGTAGAACAGCTTGAATCTGATGGAATGCCCCTCTTTTCATCATACAACATGAAGTTTTGAAAGAAATAATATAAAGCACTTTCAGCATCCTGATATGTCTGAGGTATACCATATCTCTTCCTAGTGTAGAATCAGCATACCAGGGCCCCGTCTTACAAAGAGTTACGTTCGATCCGATCAATCGTAACTCTATGGAAACCCATCAGTGTCATCATATTTCTCTGCAGGAAATTTGCAAAATGTCTTTTGTAAACAAAGGAGATCGATCACGCCAAATTGTCAAGAAATCAATGAATTCATGGATATAAATTCTTATTTAGAATTTTTTTGAAGTAAACATGCATTTTATATGATGGCTTTGCTGGCTTTCCATAGTTGCGATTGATCAAATCAATCACAATTCTTTGAAAGACGGGCCCCAGAACTATTCATTTGATTTGGAGGTCATGAACTATCTAAGCTTTAGAATTCCCTGCACACCACCCCTGAAAGCACCTAGTGGGTGAACTGCATTGGTGGCCCAGCGCAACGGCAAGATACCCCTTTGCAAACATGTGATGGGACAAAAGTGTTGAGACACAATTAGCATGACTTTCATATTCCTATCTATAACAAAGGATGTACAACATTCTTCTCTTATTAAAAAAAAGTTCCTTAAAATTGCCTTCATGCATTGATATTGGAAACTATCACTTTCAAAGCAATTCTCATCATTTTGAAAAGAACTCTATCATCAGAAGGGGATTTGGGGGCCATATATAAGTTCTTTGAATTTACACTGACAAAATACCTGGGGAGCGTTTCATGATGAAGCATCTTTTCACAGATTTATCGTTCTGAGCCAATCCCACGCAAGGATTTCTATGGCTTATAACAATTATCAGTGAAAATCACTGAATTTTTGTTCCAGGAAAAGCACCCTATCTATACTGTCGGCTGAGAACTAGAAGGGCACAATTGCATATCAAAGATGTTCTGTTGAGCAGCAGAAGAGCAATATTACCATAAAATTTGCACAGCAATAGTGCCCTTCTGGTTCTGAACAGAACATCTTTCAGCTGCAGTAACGCCCTTCTGGCTCTCAACTGACAATATGGTCTTGTATAAGTAAGTGTGAAAGAATACAATTTCCAAGATAAATTGGCATCACTGGCATGACGCAATGAAAGTACACACTCCAGAGGCACATTACGAGGCGTGGCCTAAGACTGATTGACAGGTGGTATGGAATGATACTATCATGATAAGATGTAGACATATCTCAGGAAACAGCCTTCCATCATACTCCCAACACGAAGGACCTTAAAGCCAAAATTAAGTTTTGTCATTTTTAAATTAAGTTTGAATTTTACACAATGTGGAAAGATGGCATGAAATCTGATAAATGGCCAAATTAAAAAATATAAGAATCAATCAATGACAAATGATGAAACAGTCACTATATATGTGCACGATTTAAATATTGAATGGTACACTCTAAATTCCAAGGATTTAAAATAAATCCAGATCGGCTGTGAATAGTGACTGGCCGAATATTAGATTTAGATTTAAACCTTGTTGATTTAAATATCAATCAAAAAGAATTGAAATTAAATATTTTCAGATTTAAAAGTTAATCCTTAAGATTTGAAATTAATTCAAAATCCAGCTGGTCACTATTCACAGCCGATCTGGATTTATTTTAAATGCTTGGCATTTAGAGTGTAGACCAATACCATTCAAATTGTAAACTTCTCCAAGTTAACCTGGCAATAATTAAGTTCTTAAATCAAGTGTCATCCTTCTTAAAATTGTCTTACTAAGCCAAAAAAACTTGGACTAAATTTTCCCATTGTCTTCATAACATTATGTAATATTTCCGCTTATCATTGCTAAAAAGGAATCATTGATATCTAAATAAGCAAATTAACTGATTGAATTTCAAAACTAGGACAAATGACTCACAGAACTGAGACATACAAGTTTTCTACTACACTACTCATCCCCAAATAGGGATTAATATTACAATTCAATTCAACTTTTATAGCATTGATTATTCATATTCATATGTAACTAATTTAATTCATCTTTCTATTATCAGTTTGGGGTGTAATATAAAAATATACAAACAATAATTACTATTGGTCATGACTTTTTGAACATGGCTTGGCAAGTATCTTTCACATTACACAGCCCTGTTGTGAAGAAAAAAAATATTCCTGAAGATGTTTAAACAGCGCACGACCAGTGACAATTGCTGTCGGGCCAGTAACTTTTCATAAACAGCCGGATTTACTGGTCCAACATGACCAGTAAAAAAAAATTATCAAATTGATGTAAATGATATTTTCTTCTCTTTTGAAAATTAGAAAAATCGCTCTCACGGATTATGTTGTGTGTGCGTGTGTACTGTTTGTTTGTTTTGGGAGGGGTAACAATTAATAATGAAAGACAGAAAAATATTAACTTGTTTTTTAAATGTTCTTTGCTATTTTGGGGGACCAGCAAATTTTAGGTTTGGACCAGTAAAAAATGTAACTGTGGAGCCCTGGCTTATATAACAGTTGGAAATTTGAAACTAGTAATGACTCTCACCTGTCTTATTAGTTAGCTTGTATATAAACCAGAATATCCATCTAGTTTGTGAATTATTGTAATAGTAATGGTGTTTTGAAAATTCATTAGCAGCCAGAGGTTGAATTGAAGAATCTTTTATAAAAAAAAAAGTAGAACATATTTATTATAATAACCAAATGCATAATTACACAATGCTTGAAATATCTGAATATTATACTTTTTTCCAGAATAAAAACTTGCTTAAATGTGTAATGTGCATCATGCATTGTTAGAACATTTATAGACAGTTGGTTGGGGCTAACCTTGATTAGCATCTTGCTATTCTGTCAGCTCAAAATTACCAAATTTTTTGTTAATATGTGATGTACTTCTTCATGCATTTGTAACTGAGAGTGAGATTTGGTAATAAATTCAAATCAATTCAATTCAATATTCATTTAAAGCGCATAAATCTTTCAATGAGAAATGAAGCCACAGTCACGCAAACAGAAACCGACTCCAAGCTGACTGATAGTATGGTAGTGGTTTGTATTACCAAACACTTTTCAAGAATTCAGTCATATCAAACACAATATATTCCTAAAATTCATCAAACTTTAACCATATATACACAAGTACCTACAAAAAATAATAATTCTAAAATTTTGCTAAAGTTGTTTTTCTTTTTAATGATATCAGTTTCTAATCGCACCCCTGTTCACATGTGAAATATTTTGTTCAGTCGAAAATGGTATCACATTACGTAACGTGTGCTTTCCGTGGGGAAAGTTGAGGAAAAAAAATCACTGATGAGCCATTTTTATGATATTTTACTACTCTGAGAATTTAAAGACTTTGAAAATGTGTTTATCATTTTTCATCATCTTTCTATTTAAGTTCCCTTTGCAAAGTTTCGAGCGTATGAAATTTAGTTTCTGACATGTACGATAGGCGCGTTCAGTAATATAAGGCCAGTTGGTAATACAATCGCTCACTAAATATCATTGAAAATAATATAAGAGCTTTGATGGGTCTGGAGTCAGTTTCTCAATGTGACTGGGGCAGCAGTATGAACTCCTGGATTTAATGAGGTCATAGAAAAGTTATCCTCGTCCTTAAATGTGGTGAGCTGATATTTTCTCTTCTAATTAATTACAGGTAGCAATGAATGCTGCGTCAGAATGGTCCCATGGTGCCATTCAATTAGGGTAGGAATGTGCTTACTAATATCACCTTCCTCGGGTGGTATTACAACATTTCCATATAATAATAAAGAAAAATACATGAAGGTGAACATAATCATAATAGACAATCTTATCACACACAATTTGAAAAAAATTGCAGAATCAGATTGTGAAATGGCAAACTGCATGTAAAATAGGATTTTTCTTAAAAAGTCTACAAAGAATGATTTGTAGAGAGTATAGCAAAATAAGACACATTTTCTCTTGGAAATTTTCAGGAGAGAAATAGATAATAAAACTCGATTTTTTTTTCTTCACATTATTTTCATATTGTTTTAATTTGATAAAGATGGCCTGAGCACAATTTTCTCATCACTCTATGGACCTATAGTTCATAAGATTTTTTTTTGTATGTGCGCAACTGTGGTTTCAACTAAACATCCTGGATAATTACGTTTCAAGATAAAAAGAAGGTAAACTGAAGTAACAAAGCCCCCATGAATAAAAAAAAACTGATGAATAGCAATTGCATCAACTGTCTGGGTTAAGTTTATACTGGCACTAACATATTTCTAATAAGGTGTTTTGTTGATACCAAATTACAATTACTGACGCTTTTTATAACTTACATTGTCTATTTTTTAGATGAGTAACATAATGAATCCCCTACTGGCCCTATAAACTTTTTTTTTAATATTTGAATATGTAGCTTTTAATAAAAGTCTCTAAAACCTAGTTTGAATGAAAAAAAATGATAAAATAAAAATGCAAAATCACCCTTAGTTTCGCATCGCATATATACATCACAATATGTAGACCAAACCATGTCACATCTATAGGGCTATTAGAAATGCTGGATCATGACGTCAGAGAATGTAGGAATGGGATCATGATAAAAAAGGGATTAAGATTATCCAACCAACCATAGAGCTGTAAATGTTGCATTAATATCCGTTGGTGACATTGAAGCCACCATGACCGGCATATTAGAAGATACACCTGTCGCTACTGTCATGATAAGCACCTGCTATAAAGGAGGGGCGAGGTTGACACCCCCTTCCCCACCTCCTTCCTCTGTCACCCTAGGCTTGTGAGGACAACATAACATTAAAGAGAAATGCCAGTAGTTGCAGTAAACACTGATTTCATGAGAAAGTCTGTAAACCAGGCTTAATTGTCAGTATATCATCGAGGATCTAGATCTGGTACAGTTACATAAACTGAACTTTGTAAAATCTTGAAATCTCCGCTGAAAAATGTTCACACTGAAGATAACCAACACAGAAAGGCACACGTGGGACAGTGTATTATTATTGCTGGAATAAAGACCCGACGGAAGTGACCGAATCCGCGCTTATTTTGCTTATTTCTCAGCAATTACACAATTTCTTCCAAAATCCTTTGGCACATATTTTTTATTCATACAAACAGACACTTGGGTGGTCATTATATAAGATTCTGTAAAAATTCATTTTGAGATCGTTACCAATACTGGAATTTATCTTTAAGGCTGTTTTCACCAGAGCAGATTGCGATATTAAATCACTTTTCCAGAAATCCGAGCACCCTTATCCAGAAAGACAGCACAACATCAAGGGTGTTCAGACTAGAGCAGGTTGTGATATAAAACTAATTTAAGTACTTTCAAAGAATTCTGAGCTCTCAAGGCACATGGGGGCATCATAACATTAATGGTGTTCACAGTAGCGGACCGTGACCCGGAGGAGACGAAGCATTTGGGGGCACTGCATTGTCCGTGAATAATGCTGTGCCCCCCAATGCTTTGTCTCCTCCGGGTCACGTACGGTCCGCCACTGGGTGTTCACAAGAAAGCAAATTGTGATAGTAACCCTAAACCCATTAAGGATGTTCAAAGTGTGATATTCAAGCACCTTTCGTTATCTGGCAGAAATATAACTCAACGATGGGGGATGAGAAAGCCAAGTGAAATCCTACAAGTTGCTGCAAAGACAATAGACACACCTATTTCTGTGATACATAGACAGAATGAACAGGGGCCCGTTGCAGAAAGAGTTGCAATCAATCGCAACTCTAACTTGATTTTCAACCAATCAACAACATGCATTTGGGACTTGCGATTGATTTTTTGACTTGCATTTAAACGCGACTCTTTCTGCAACGGACCCCAGGACTATTAAATCATAATATTATATTTTGATGAGCTTTCTTGGCTCCTGTAACATCCAGATGCAACCAATTGTATAATCAATCCCCATCGCAACTTACCACATACAGTAATTTACAATCAATTGTTAATAGTATTGCATCTTTTCCGTTACAGGGCCTAGTCTGCAAACACAGACTCGTATCTGAAACTTTAACCGAACCAATAACAGGTCAATATAGAGTAAAGACTAGATGCCAGAGGCTCTGTCTGTGTCAGCCACAGTACACAGTGAATCTAGTCTCACTACTTCAGACTCTACATTATGCACTATGCCAATTGTGAAAACCATGGGTTTGTGCCTGCAGACTATACAGAGCCCTGGACCCCGTTGTACAAAGAGCTACGATTGATCCGATCAATCGTTACTCTATGGAAATCCATCAGTGTCATAATTTTTTCTTCAGGAAATTTGCAAAATGTCCTTTTTAATCAAAGGAGAACACCCCAAATTGTCAAGAAATCAATGAATTTATGGATATGGATTCATATCTAGAATTTTTTTTGAACAAACATGCATTTCATATTTTGACTTTGCTGGCTTTCCATAGTTGTGATTGATTGGATCAATTGTAACTCTTTGTACAACAGGGCCCAGGTTTCATAAATTCAATGCTCATATTATTGTAAGGGTACCAAGTAAAAAATTACTATCTAATATTTGCTAAATTAATAAGTTAGAAAACTCTCACCTCTCATCAGAGCTCTTACATTGTAATTAGCCAAATGTTTTTGCTCTGAACTAGTGCTCAATCTCAACTTGCAACATTTTACTTAATCCTGTCTTCATGTACCTTACACATAATTCAAATTTTCCATCACAGATATTTGACACGCTTTGAAGAGACATTGTATATTTAATTTTAAAGCTTCTATCATCTAATCTATATTTCATTACACCTCTACAGGGAATTTCTTACAATTTTGCTTCAAGCATCAAAAGTATAGCTTCTATACTCCATTGAAAACAGTCGCTCCTACTTTGACTTAATTCAAGAAAAGTTATCACAAAATTACAGGTCATCCCTCGGGATGGTTAACTCCAAGACGAGGAGTTCCCTTCTCGGAGCAAAGCGAAAGTACTTCTCAAACTAAACTTCCTTTCTTCCTCAAATTATTTTCACTTCCAAAGCTCACTTTCTTGCTTAGTAAATTATAAGCAGATTAAATAAATCGAGAAAGACAACAAGAAAGGGTGAAAAAACATTTAAATGTATACTGCATACTTTAGTTTGTGAGCAAAAGAAGAGAAAATGCACAACAGCCTTAAACATTTAGTAGTCAAAATGTCTACTGTGACAAAATTTGAACAAAATTTTAGTTTTAATATTAATTCACTTTCTGAAGATAAATAGTCATTTACAATTGGCTGTATCAGCAATTTTAATTTACATTTTAACTATTACAATTTCATTAATTCTATTTAAATAAAAAAAGAAGACTAACAGTTTCAATTCATCTGTTCAAGGCCCTTGTTAAAGGTCAAGTCCACCCCAGAAAATGTTGATTTGAATAAAATAAGGAAAATCAAACTAGCATAACCCTGAAGATTTCATCAAAATCGGATGTAAAGTAAGAAAGTTATGGAATTTTAAAGTTTTGCTTATTTTTCACAAAACTGTGATATGCACAATTAGGTGAGTCAGTTGATGATATCCATCGCTCACTATTTCTTTTGTTATTATTGTTTGAATTATACAATTTTTCATTTTTTACAGATTTGACAATAATGACCAACTTGACTGAACCATACAGTATAAAACAATGGTATCTACACATGTTCAGGGAGGAATTAATCATTGTTTCACTTGACAATGAGGAGAATAGAATATTTCATATATTAAATTACAAAAGAAATAGTGAGTGGATGATGTCATCAGTCTCATTTGCATACCGACCAGGATGTGAAACTGTATTGTAACATTAGGCAAAACTTTAAAACATCATAACTTTCTTATTCTACATCTGATTTTGATGAAATTTTCAGTGTTATGCTTAATGGATTTTTCTCTTTTTATTCAAATCAACTTTTTGTTGGGGTGGACTTGTCCTTTAAAGTTAGTCGAGACTTCAAGCTACAGCTTAAATTACAGATAGGCGGTATATTAGGATACAGGCAAAATGATTAGTCTAGCAATGACACTACTCAGATGGATCAGAGGAACCATTAAGTGATTTGTTTCCTTCCTTGTTGAGAAGTGCTAACTGATTGAATTGATTAAAAGGCTAGCTGATATTTGTTCAAGATTAGTGAAGTAACAATTAGTAATCATATTCATGTCATTATACATGGAAAAATGGTCCCCATATCAGAGGCAGATTAAGGTGTGAGTACGGTAATACCACCATGAAATTATGAAACTTATTTGAAATTTAAAATGTCTGTTGCAATAAAACTACCAAATCTATAGAAAAAAATGACTATTTAATAGAAGGTTGTAAAATGAGTTATGGATGTCATGCTGTATAACAAATTATGAAATTGTTGAAATGACAATATGATCATGGGCTATTTCAACTCCTGAAAACAATGTCAAAACACTTTTTAAAAAAATATCATTATTTATCATCATTCATTCCATTTTGTACTTTGGCAAATATAATTCATATAGATTAGAAATAAATGAAATAGACTGACCAGAATTAGGCCAGGAACATGGAGAGTCAATTTATAATGGGGACAAAGAGTCAATTGTCCCCGAACCATAGCAAAAGCTCTCTTTTCAGTAAATCATCTTTCTTTAAACTTTCATTGAGAAAGGAGAAAACATACAAAAATACTGCTCCAACAATTTTTTTCTCTGAGCTGAAACATTCAATGGCATGTTCCATTGGCTCGATAACAAATCTCTTCCCAAATATAGCATCAAAGATTACATAGAATTGAGCAGGTTATTTCCATGTTGGATCAATGGACATACTGGGTCTAATCATTTATATTGGGTGTTACCCCTTACGATCTATTACCCCTCGAGATTTCCTTGATTACGATTGGTACGAAGAGAAGAAAATCTTCCAGGATGTGTTAAAGGAGAGAACTTAATAGCAGGAAATAAAGTACTTGGAGGGTATAAGCAGATAGAGTGACATTTGGCCAGACAAGTGATGATAACAGCTCTGCGTTTGGTTCCATGACATTTGCTCTGGCGACAATTGCTCCGCTGCAAATACCGCACACTAATGGAACGACAAACTTCAACCCTGGATTCAAAAGTATACCCTATCCTAAACCTATCATAAAACCCTACCCCTATTGCATCCCTAACCCTACTACTATACATCTTAGATGAAATAAAGCTCAGAGCAATTGTCGCCAGAGTAAATGTCGTGTCCCTCTGTGTACACACTGATTATAAATAGAACTTATAAGTTTGTGAACAGAGCCAGATGAAACTGAATTTAAATTTCTAGTTAGGATCAACATTAGGATTGCAGTTAAAGTTATAATTGAGATAAGAGTTAAGGTAAGGATCGAGGGCAAGTTTATCAGGGTTTTTTTTACCAGCAGTTGCCTTTAATACCCTTTCATAAACCCAATTATGCGGCTAACAGCAGCATAAGTTGGTCGTAAAATCAGAGGACCAGAGTTATCCGCATTATTTTGAAGCTGCAATTATCCACATAATAGCAGCATCGGGACCAGATTTTGACTTTATGAACGCATTTCGAAAGTAATGCGGATAATTGCCATGGAGCGGTCACAAGGTCACCCTTTTCCAACGCAACCGCATCGGAGGGGTGTGTGCGGTTGCCATGATGATTATCCTCCTTTTTCAGGACGGGCGCTCATAAAAATAGTGCGGATTATTTTCGGAGTTTATGAACGTAATTATTATTGAATTATCCGCATTACTCTTAGGCGGCTAATTGGAGGATTGGTTTATGAAAGGGGTATAAGATTGCCCTGAAGAATGGACCAAAGGTCTCTTGCTAGCACAACTTTGAAGACATGACCTACCGGTAAGATATCAACGTCTGTATGCTTGCATTTGATGCGACGAGAGACCGGTGAATGCTGTACGCAAACTCGATTAGCTGGAACAACTTGGACCCTTCTCTTCTGGAATCCCATGGTGAGTGGTGGTGCATTAAATTCACACTATATCCAATTATCTCTGTCATCAACTTCCAAGCGCATGAATTCTCTTTCTACATGCATATAAAAATCTGGGGGGTTTATCAGCATCCAAAAGACACTATCTTCAAGTTATAAAGACTTTTAGGATGAGCTCAGCAACAGAATATTCAAGTCTCCAAATTAACTCAATAGGCAATAATGAAAAGAGATGCTACTTCCCAAGTGTAAAATAGGCTTTCTGGTAGTGACTACCTTCTGGATCAGCTAGAAACAGAATCTCCAAAGTTTTCCACCAGCAAGACAAGGTAACAATGAAAAGCATTGGAAAATACTCCAGTTTTGTAGACTTTCTGAGTCTAATAGCTAAATGAGAAAATATTCACAGATTTCCCATCAGCACAAACAGAATGAAAGACAGATGCTATATTTTCCAGTTTCAAAGACCTCTGAAACTAAAAGAATCTTCTATAAGTTCATAAAAGTATTGAGATAACTATCCTTTTTATCCACTACTGAAAGATTGGTGAGCTCCTGGAATATTCCTGAATAGTTTTGAGATTGTTCCTTCTCAACATCCACATGAGTTGCAGGTTATGACCTAACGAGGTGAGCCTTGGAAGGGATAAACAGAAGCAGGAACTAGAGTAGAGGAGATTCAACCAATCACGCGAGAGTAATCCGGGGGACATAGCCAATCCTGAAAGGCCCTGCTGCTCCTGCAACACTCCACTAAAAACTGAGTTCTTCCCTCCAACTTGCGGCTTGTTTCTTAAGAGCGTGTAAGTGAGGTGGCTCCCTCCCTTGTCTATCGTCATTCATCATCGTCAAAAACAAGCACGACTTCCTGCTTTTGCCCCCCTCATGGTCGAGCCTCAACCGACCCACCGAGGATGGGGTTAGGTCCTTGGATAGAACCCTGCTACCTCAAAATGAGCTCAATTTCATCTTTAGTACAGTTATGATGACAACACCAAAAAGATTCTCTGGTGTATTTGAAAGTTATCATCAATTGTTCACACTCTGTACAAATCAATTGACTTTCACCTGACAATGAAAAAATAGATTATCTCACCAATATTTCAGAATAGAAATTAAAAGATGCTGCACCTCTCTCTGGGGAAATGAAATGTAAAGTGTTGTATTACTAAACATGATACTCAAATTATCTCAGTTGAGTTCTGCAAAGAAATGACATGCATTCAAAAGATTTCATGATTTAATCACATGAAACTTTAATGTTTTAATTCCTGGTTAACATTTTTCCCCCAATTCTTTTGGCACTGGTTGGCAGTTTAGAGCACCACTCCCTTTCTAACATATGCAATGCGCTATATATAGCTACCATGCAGCCATGAAATTTCAAGTTTCTGCAGGTATCAACATATATTTTTGATCATCATCTGTCGGTCTACATGTACAATCATCATCTATGAGTGGAGGTGCCCTGGCCGAGTGGTCTAAGATCCGAGGATCAGGGGTTCGATTCCCGGCACGGCACTTATGCCCTTGAGCAAGACATTTTATATATATGCATTATAAATACCAATAGGTGGACTTGTTTTGTAAAAAAATACCCCAAAAAAATCATCTTTAACTCTAAAAAAATAAAGGAATTGGGATTTTATTTTTCCTACTAACAACAGTTCACAGGAAGAGAGCGCAACAATCTGATTTTTTTTCTCGCAAAAATTGTGTTTTAACACTATGCCTAAAATACAAAGTACAATTTACAATTGATCTTACAATAAGAAATGCAATCAATCATAGAAATCAGGATTGTGATCAATCATTAAGCTTTATGTAATAAGGCCCTGGAGCCCATCTTACAAAGAGTTACGAATGATCCGATCATTTGCAACTATGGAAAGCCAGCAACGTAGACATACAAAATGCACGTGATGCATACTCATAAAGCCATCGATGTCTCAAAAATTCAGTTTACTTCTTTTTGTTTACAAAGGACATTGTGCAAATTTCCTGCAGCAAAAATCATGATGTGGATGGATTTCCATATACTTGACATTGATCAGATAAATCACAACTCTTTGTAAGATGGGGCCCTGTTCTCACAGGCTTAAGAAAAGATTCATAGACTGAGGCTGAACTAGCTGAAGTCATCTTATAATTATAAAGCACTTGCTTCGTATGAAAAAATAAATCATAACTATACTCATCACATATTTTTGAAAAGCAACAAATATTCATGGAATGTTGAGCTTGGCGATGAGCTCCGAGACACCTTAGTCCCATAATCTTATAATCTTGCTCTGATAACAGGAAACTATCAATTCCAGTGACACTGAGTTGACAAGATGATGAAATAAAGAACAATCATGAATATGATTACCTCGGCCATTTTATCCCACACTGAATACAAGTTCTTACTCATCTCAACTCTTGGTGTGTAGTGTATAACCATTTGTCCTGCTAAATTTACATTTTCTACCAAAGAAATGCATTCTCAGAAAAAGGAATTATATATATTAGGAAAAAGTGTATGTACTTTTTACCTCCATGGTACTATGTACCAACTTTTACTTGCACAGCCAGGAACCAGGGTTCCATGCAGCTGCATGAAAACTTATATGACGATAATGATAGCAGGGCTCAACAGCCAATCAAAATCAATGTTCCAAAGCAATTATTAGATATCAAAGTTACCTTGGCATGATGGCAATCTATTAATGGCTAATCAATGTTATGCCCAACGAGGGCCGGGGATGGGGACGAGAATTCACCCCCTCCCCCCCCAAAACGGTATTACAATAAATAATAAAATAACCATCTATTGTGTGATTGGGGGGAAGGTCAGCTTCCCCTCCACCATCCCCCACTTTCAAAACTGTCCTACGGCCCCTGCCTAATATACACTGTAAAAACTGTGGTGTTAAAACTGACACCAATTGGTGTTAATAGAGGACCACACCCTGAGGTGTTAAAATTACACCCTAGAGATTGAACATAACACTAAAGATTGTAAATGTAACAACCAAAGGTGTTGTAATAACACCTATAGGTGTAAAACTAACACCACCGATTTAACACCGGTGTAAAATAGCTGATGTGGTCCTCTATGTACACCAGTTAACACCACAGTTTTTGCTGTGTATGTAGAGATTAAATCAATACCCATAAAAGCAGTGCTGTAAATTGCATTTTTCGGACAAGTTTTGATGATTTGTTGAAGAAACACATGAAAACCAACTAAACAGGGCAAATGATGACTCTCCTACAAAGTCATCCTTGATACACTCATGGATCACCTCCATGATACACTTAAGTCCTTATGATAGCGAAGGCTACAAGTTCGACGCAAAGACGTAAATCACTTCCCCTACAACTACAAAGGTTTCTGGATTGTGACAGTAGTTTTCAGGGGCAGCGTAAGTGGTCTGATGAAAATATCATGGAAATCAAACAGTGTGAATGGCCCCTCGTCTGAAGTCATCCTTGGTGGACTTAAGTCCTTCTGGTAGTGAAGGATACACAGGAAGGCATCTATCAGACAAGACTTCCTCAGACAGAAGACATCTCCCTACAGCAACTGACCTCTCCCTTTCATCACGATAAAAAAAACAAGTTATCTCATAACATGGGTATGAGCCTTGACCATGGAAAGTTTACATCTCCAGAATGAAATTATCTTAAAAAGTTCAGAGTAAACAGGGTAACGCTAGAATGTTTAATGGCACAATAGTAGATGTCGGATTTGCATCATGTAGAGCTCTGCATTATCATTGCTCAGAAATATTTGAAGAAAATAACTTCTCTTTCCTTTTTTTTCTGGAGGGGGGGGGGGCTTAATTGCAAGTTCAAGGGTGTGGTTCTGATGTTGTTGTTGTTGTTGTTGTTGCTGCTGCTGTTGTTGTTGCTGATAATAGTGATTATGATGATAATGAAGGTGATGATGATGATGAATGTGGTGGTGGTGATGATGATGATGATAATGATGATGATGACAATGACAATGATGATGATGATGATGATGATGATGACAATGATGATAATGATGACGATGACATTAATTATGATGATGTTTAGGCCTAAATCTGATTTTAAAAATTTGATAACGTGGCCTTGGAATCCAAATCTTGTTTAAATTATCTGAAATTGATTGGATCAATTTTAAGATCAATTTTAAGTGACAATGAAATGCCTCCTGGGAGCAATACACCTGATGTTTCCAAACTAACCAAGGAAGGATTCCAATTTCCCAAAACTTCTCACAGAACACAAATCCATTTAGAAACTTTGTTCAACTCAATCGGAGGAGGACGTAGATAGGAATCTTGGCAGAGTTAAAAATACGAGCAGAACTTGGACTTGGTTCAAACAGGACATGAAACATTTTTCAGAGCATAGCAAGATCGTAATCACTCCATCCCAAGGTTTAAAGGGTATTCATTTTCGTCTCCTTGGTGGATATATAAAAATATCTTATGCAATTATTGCCATGGGGTGTATGTACCGTCCTTGACCTTTGTCAGTTGCAGCCACCGTGTGGTCAATATTAGATGACCACTTTCATATTTATTGCTTAACAGGGTCAAATCTAAGGTTGGTCCAGCTGCGGCTTTGACTTCAATTGAGATCAGAAGAAAAATATGTAACAGTAGTAGAGTTCACAAAAAGCAGGTCACAGGCAAAACGTGATGTGGTTATAATCATACATGATGGAAAGATAGTTTCCATTTTGTGTTATTTTCTCCAACATTTTATGAAATCATGAATGCATTCACTAGAAATGCATAGTCATCTAGAAGAAGGAGTCATTTGGACACCTTGCTTTAGTCATTTTTGACCATGGCAAGATTAAAGCATTTTAGTGAAGGCCAAAACCCTCAATACCAATCAGGCTTGAAAGTCCAAGGCCAAGACATTGGAGAAAGACCATGGCTGAGCATCAAGGCACCACGACAATGATTATCACAATCTGGCGGATGGGTGCGTCATGGTCTAGTGATTCTGACTCTCGCATTTCAAACAGAGGGTCGTGGGTTCGAATTCTGGCCATGGTGAGTTTTCCTTCGGCAAGAAACTGATCCACACTGTGCTGCACTTGACCCAGGTGGGGTGAATGGTTAACGCACCGATTAATTACTTGAATACACTGAGCGCCGGTGATGGTAGCTCGTGCTAAAGCCAGGGTATTAAAGGGGAAGTTCACCCTGACAAAAAGTTTATTGTAAAAATAGCAGAAAAGATAATAAAAAATATTGCCGAAGGTTTGAGAAAAATTCATCAAATAATTAAAAAGTTATTAGAATTTCAATTATTTGATTTGTGACGTCATATGCGAGCAGCATTCCTATATAGCGAATGGTAAAATATCAATGAAATGTCATTTTCTCAGAAAATTGAAAATGGTTTTCACTGTAACTTTTGTATATCAATATAGAAAAATCATTTCATACCCGATCATGAAAAGAAAACAAACTTAAGTCATCAGGAACCATAAAAAATTTGAAATTCATACATTTTATATTACATAACACATGGGGCAGCTGCTCGTTTATGACGTCACAAATCCAAAATTTTGAACTCTGATAACTTTCTTACTCTTTAACGGATTTTCCTCAAACCTTCACCAATATTTTTCATTATTTTTTCTGCTATTTTCACAACAAAGCTTTCTTCAGGGTGAACTTCCCCTTTAATAGCAAGCGCTTTGTATCCTCAGGCAAAGAGTACTATATGAATCCAGCTATACTATCATTATTTCTTTTTCATTATAAGCACCATGATCTAATGGATTTCTCATTTTCTATCACATGGTCATGGCTTCGAATACTAGACATACCGTTGTTTCCATCAGCAAGAAGTTTATCCACATTGGATGCACTCCCACCAGGTGAGATAAATTGGAACCTGTCAGAAATTAATCTATTTATGATAAGAGTAGAAGAATTTACATCTTTTACGTTTCAAAGATTAACATTTTCAGCTTTTAAAAAATAAGGGAACACATACTGCATAATTGGACAACATGCAGATCAAACATTGAAGAGAATATTGTATTTTTTAGCAATGGAACTTTGTGATGGGCAAAACAGATGTGTGTAAAAAAATATAAGGTATTTTTTAAAATCATTTTTCAATTACCATCCCCATTTCATATAGACCTGTTTTAGTAACAGATGCACAATTTTCTATGAAAAAATTCTCATCAGCCAATCAGATACAAGGATTTCAGTAGCTTTTAACTATTATATGACTTTGTTATTATAACAAGTTTTGTGACATGAGCCCCTTGCTATGAATGTAAAAATGTTAAAGTGCTTCTTATGGAACAATCTGATGGAGCTCATATTCACTTTATGTTAATAGGAATAATAACATGGCAAGAGCAATAATATATCTTTTGAGACACTCTGATGCACAAAGAGCTTCATTAAACTTAAGAAAATATAAACAGAACCAGACTCAATCCTATCATAAAGATCCAATGAGAGAGATTAATAACCAATGCAAAATAATTAAACAAATGTTAAATCAGGGTCAGTTGCCTTCTCAACTACACTCATTACTGGTAGGCCTATATCACATAACAAAAACATTACAAAATTCAATCATTTTATTTGAGTACTATCCAATTATAAAAAAAAAGAAATACTGTGCTTGATTTACATTTGAAATACCGATATCATAATTCCATTAAGATTAGATATAAACAATTCAGTAAATCACATTTGAAGGAAATCGCTCCTTTCTGGGCCCCCTCACAAGCAAATCCAAACAATAGGTGAACAGTAGTGGCACCCACAAAGTAATTGATCCTGTCTGCGCATGATTAAGATAATGACCGAGTGATTTCCTTTAAAAATACACACTCATGCGCACTCACTTTTCACAAAAATTGATATCAAAATCAGATTTGAAATCAAATTCAATGTTCCTATTCCCCCCCCCCCCCCCTTGTTAAAGCATCTCAGGAGAATAATGCAGGCCTATTTTATGATTTCTTGCAGTTAGTTTCACATGATCACAGATTAAGTATTTTGCCAAGTCTGAAGGGGCTTAAAGTCCGATCTTGAGTTAAACAATGACTTTTAAAAGTCTGAATAGAATATCTTTTCCCCTGACCAAACCAATATGGATAACTCAATGGGGGAATAGGATAATGCTTTTTTTTCCTAGACAGTATAAATTGCTGGTTGCTATAATATCATCACTCAAATTCAGTTTTCCCCTTTAATTATTGTTCATTATGTAATTTCATATTTCAATTGATGTGCTGTTATAATTTAAGCTCTCAATCCCAGAAATGAAGAGACAATTCCATTTGAAACGTAAATATATGCTCAATTTCAAGATCTTCCGGAGAGTAAAAAATACAAAATCATTTCAATACAAATCATTCTATTGGTTAAAAAAAAAAAAAAAATTCCATGTATTTTTCTTGCATTTGAATACACAGTATATACGTAAATGTGTTTAGATATTCTAGCCTGTATCATTTTTAAACATGTTACTGATGGCAGGAATATATTCAAATAAATAAAGTTTTGATTATATTGTTGAATTCCAATTAGATTCAAATAAATAAAATTTTGATTATATTGTTGAATTCCAATTAGATCCAACTAAATCAAACAATATTCAAATGTATGAAGTTTATCATGAGTTGCATCCTAATTCACTGGACTAATTACCTTACTTTTATCTTTCTTATAAACACTTCTAGCAATTATCCTTAAAAACACCTAGGAACACTATGAGCTGTTGTCAAAGTCAAGAAAAGTTTCATATTATTTCTTGAATTCATGCAAAGAGAAAGGACAAGCTCACAAACATGCAGGCAATGAAATGCAAACATTTCTTTCTTTTCCATTCGTTCAGACACTTACCAAATCTTGTTCATTGTAAAGCATGGTATCTAAAAAGCCCCCAGACCTATAACAGTTTAAGATGTGATAAAATCCAATCTTTTAGTATTAATAATTTATAGTTATTGTCAAAGAATTTCACAGTTTATAAATCATGTAATCCTTTCTATTTTTTAGTTATATTTCAAGTTGATTTAATGACCTTGATATACTGTTTATGAAATTGACTTGTATTTACTTGGGGTATATTTTGTTGAAAATGAAATAAATGACATGAGGTGAAGGGTCACTACAGAAATATCAACAGAGCTTATGAGAAAATTATGAAGTTAATATGACTAGAAAGAAATCTTCTGTCAACTCTTTCAAACAAATTTTCACCATGTATTTATCATCCCTAACCTGTTAAAAGTCATATTTTCTCATAACATATCATTTGTAAAGGGTAAAGACAGGCACGGATGTTTTGGGTATACTTTAAATATTAACATTATACACTCAGCAATGCAAATCAATGTTGCTTGCTAAATTTTAGTCTCCATTTGAAAACAGGATATGAAAAAAATATATACAGGTTGTATTCAAAACAAATATATATTCCAATACATAAGCTAATTCATTTGACTCGTAAAATATATCCTAAGCCAATAGATTGCTTCATCATCTTTCCTGATGAAGTAATTATCTGCCCTGTCCTAGTTATATCTCGCTCAAAAGTTTGCTTTAAAGAAGAGGTCACCGATTTCTTGGCTGATTGATTCATACAAGTAATTCTGAGCATTTTTATCTGTACTGGCCTCAAAAAGGGGTTTATATTCAGACTATCACTGCAGGGTGCTTCATAACTTTTTAGAAGCACTTACCCAGTCTAGCAAGTAAATTTTTAAATAGTTGAAAACTTGAAATATACTTGCCCAAAATTCTTTTTCACTTGCCCCCCCCCAAAAAAAAAAAAATCCTTGAAAAAAAATGTATACCTCTTCAAAGGAAAGTTTTGCGGTTATTTAAACCATTGACCTTTTTCTCTCTTTTGACATGAACTGATCTACCTTTTTTATTGCATTTCTTTTTCTAAAGTGATTTTATCCTGCCTGCCATCATATCATAATTGACCCTAATTTTGGTCATTCTACTGTGAGAATTTTGCTTGCCCAATTTGGGCATGTAGTTTTGGTCTTTACTTCAAAATTTGGGCAAGTAGTTTTTGTCTTTACTTCAAAACACTGTTGCCCGACTTTTACTTGCCCCGGACAACTGGGCAAGTGCTTATGTACATGTAGCACCCTGCACTGAAACATTAAGATGCTGAACTTATCATCACACAATGTAGACTATTTTAGTTGAAGAATACTTGTCTTCTGGAAACCATTATCATTTTAAATGTGCTTTCCAAGTTAATCGTCAGATTAGATATTGCACAACATCTCGTGGTCCTGATTAAAAACTGTGACAGCTCTAATTCTGTTTCCAAGCCTGTATTAAAAAGAACTTTTCTGATCCCAAACAATTATTTTTTTATGAATGGACAGTTATATATCTCTTGGCAGGAAAGAGATAATTGAATTCACGATTTGCCCATAATCAACTATTCTTTGCACATGGATTGTTCCTAATTGTAGGAGTAAATGCTGATTTATTAATATGATTAGATTCTTTAGGGCTAGATTTAACTCTTATATGAATAGATAAATTATTGATATTATCCAAATAATGAAAATGAGTGCAATGACATGGTTATAAAACAGCTTGTGTCATCACATCAGGTAATCCAAAAGGTTCGATCCATTTTACATGACCGATTGTATATTTGACTATCAATTTTCACAAAACATCAGGCAAATTAGACCCAAACATTTGTATATTTGACTGATAATTTTTTTACAAATCATCGGGCAAACTGGATGAGACCCTGCAAGTGTTTAGTGAAGCCTTTTCTTGAACCCAGTTTCACGATTGCCCGACCGGACGACAACCGATGTAATAGCACAAGCTTCATTCAATAGGCCAACCATATTCAATTAAGTATCAATCATTTAAAGTATATAAGGACAAACTGAGACAAGCAGTTGTGATAAAATCTCAAGAATGATCAATATGAGATAAAATGAGACCACAGAAATTCAAATGAAATTTGCACAATGAATTTAATTTCATTTTCCCCTTTAAAAACAGTTTATCTGTGTTTATGTTTGATCCAGAGGTTAGAACATTGGACTCATAATCGCAAGGTTGTGAGTTCAAAACCCTGCTCTGCCATTGTCTCCACTTTGATAAAAAAAGGCCTAGGAGTAATATCTGTCGTCTATAATGTCAGCCTCTATGACTGATTAAACCTAGACATAAAATGTTTCCTGGGTGATTGATTATACCAGATTGGCATTTACCAGCAAATCGCTGTCCTGCCATAAACAGAAACATAAACAAATTTCATGCACATCACAATTTGGTCTCGAAAATATCAGGATCTTGTTTTGTTTATTTATAAACCATTTATCTATCCATATCCATTATCTATCTATCTATCTATCTATGTTCAATCTCCTTGACTTACCTTTTCCTCAAAATTCCGAACAAGTAATCCGAATTAGATGAAAACATTTTTAATCGTATCCTGATTCTGAGAGACTACCTACATATACCTGTCCTTTCCAAGTAACAGAAAATCATTCCGAACGATGTCCAAGCAACTTGGTCAAACTGGTCAATGTAGTCCTTCTTCAAATGAGTTATTCAGGAAACTTACAATTAACACTTACAGTATCTTAACATGTGTGAGTCTATTAGAAGCCCCCAGGGAGGTAATATATTATCTATACTGAACTCACTTGTCTGCCAAGTTGCTGCATATATTTAATTGAGTCACCAGATGAATTGATTATTAAATCCAACAAATGCTAGACAACTGCAGGGAGAACTGTGAGATCTATTTTTTTTTCAAAGAATGCTCCACTCTTCAAAGATTTAATATAGATACTCCCAGATCAACTGTAAATAGTGACCAGCCGAAAATTGGATTTAATTTCAATCCCAAGGGACTAGCTTCTAAATCTAACAAGATTTGATTTGGATGCAAGCCTATTATAGCTTTGAATTCAAATCAACAAGGTTTTAATCTAAATCCAGTCACTATCCCAAGCCAATCTGGATTCATTTTAAAGTCCTTGAAATTTAGAATGTACAGGAAAAATAACCCTAGTGTTTTTATAGTGGTTATGAATCTCGTCTTCCAATGAGAGGGACGTGGGTTTGACTCTCAGCCACGGCACGTTTTTCTTCAGCAAGAAATTTAAACACATTGTGCTGCACTTAACCCGGGTGAAGTGAGTGGGTACCTGGCAGGATTAATTCCTTGAATGCACCAAGCACCTTTCGCAGCTGACAGCCGGGGGTAATATATGGTGCGCCAATGAATAGGAAACTAGATAAATCAGTGCTTCATAAATGCTATATATTATTTATTAATAATAATAGCTGAATTTACGAAGCGCTTTTTGCCAGAGGATACAGAGCGCTGCTATTGTTACCCCGGTTTTAGCTCGAGCTACTATCACCAGCGCTCAGTGCATGCAAGGAATTACTCCTGCCGAGTACCCATTCACTTCACCTGGGACAAGTGCAGCACAGTGTGGATAAATTTCTTGCTGAAAGAAAACACGCTATGGCTAGGATTCGAACCTAAGACCCTCTGTTTCAAAGGCGAGAGTCAGAACCACTACACCACAATGCACCCACATTACCAGAAAAAAGTTGCTGAAGATTCTTCTTGAGGTCTGATTTTATCCCAAATTTGTGAACAGCAAAAGGACAAGATAAATTCATGGTATGCTCTTTGAAAAGAACAATAAAAACATTTTTGGGTCATATTTTTCTATTATTTAAAAACAATTTTCAGGGGGCTTCTGTTTCATATACGTATAAAAGTGGGGACTATATCTTTTAGCTACAAGGGCCTCAATTACTCATTTTGAACCAGTCATCTGTAACTTCACTTTTATGAATTAACTCAATCAATAATATTTAAAGAAAATTGGTTTGTGGTTATCTAAATTGCACCCAGAATAACTTTCATTGTAATTTCAATTCTTATTTCATCACCATAATTTTGAAGAAATTGAAGATTATCTTGAATTTAGAAAGTCCGAAAATTATCAAATAACATATTCATCAAAATCACCATTGATTATTTTCTATACATACATGTATTTCTAATGTGAGATTATGCATTACACAATTTTTCAATTCAATAGCCTTGAAAATTATATAAAATAATGAAAAATAGGCTTTTTTATATTTATTGAAACAAAAGATTTCAAAACCTGATGAATATTTTGGCAAGATGCATGATGACTTGATAATGATTCAGAAGTATTATACCATAGTAAGAAAATATTACATAACTGTAAGCTGAGAGGCCTTGTAGTAAATTAATGAATACAAAAATTACCTTCTTAAGAGGTTGGCCTCTTACAAGGTTCAGTTGAGGCCAGCGCCTTGTTCACTTTTTATAACACAAAAAAAGATAACCACTGCCTTCTTCACTTTTTATAACTCATTTATATATAGTGTGTCCCATGAAAAAACAAGAGAATGGAATTATTGATGATTTATCATAATCAAATCACAAATACCATAGACAAATGACCTATCATCGTAAAGCTTTAGAGTTTCCTTTTTTATCTTGAATAAATTCAATGATTCCCCAATCATGCATGAGTAATACAATTTGATGAAAGGATACCAAAATATTCAGTTGGCGAGCAGATCTGAATTTCAAATGGAAAATCATATGTGTAAAAAGTTCAATATCTGTTCTTTAATTTGATATCTGAACCAAAGTAAATGGTCAAGAAATAACAGAATTCAATACTAATGCACCAAGAAGCAAAGCACTAATTGGTTGTGTTATAAAATGTGATCATAAATTCCTAAATTATAAGATTGGACAAATAGGTTGATAAATATTAGCTAAACTTTGATAAATACATTCATCTGATTCTACCTGCTTGAGGACAAGGAATAAACTTTAAACTTGCAGTACAAAAATGTCAGTGACCCTAACAGGTTAATATAATTAGGCTACAGGAACCAATATGACAGGAGCGCAAATAGGACGTGCGAACACATTACTACCCATTAATTACCAGGCATCCTTCTGTTATCTCTCCCTCCCCCCCTGTCTTTCAGTCTCGCTCCCCTCCCCTTCTCTTCCCGCCTCTCTCCTCCCAACACCCACTCTATTCAGGCCTGTGAGTGGGGTTTCAAAAAAATAGCGGAAAAATTCCGCTGAACTGCGTTGGCTCACTCACCAATTCATAAAGAGCTTGGAGGCCCGTAAGTACAGACAACATATTTTAGCAGTAACGTTAGATCTAACAGTGGAAACCCGATTTTCCGATCGTTTTTTTGTACATAAAATGTCACATTATGAAAAAGAAATCACATCCATATTTACGAAAAAATGTTTAAAATTCAGAAATATCGTACCTTAGACCGCAGTTACCGCTAATTCCTTTGAAATAATGATCGAAACATCGTCATCTTCGATCCTTTCGTTGGTCGTAAGTTTCCATCTTGGATGACGTCATCATCCTTACAGACGTATTTACCAGTCGCAAAATATCGCGATTTGAGACGCTGCTTTGCGTGCACGGTGTGATCTGCACATAGAGATGTATCTCTATGGATACGCAGCAGTTTAGCGAAGGCAAAATACAAGGCCCCGTAACGTGTATATTCACAACACACACATTCTGCTCGCATCCATTTACCTAGACTTGTTTTCCAGCCGTTTTGGATAAAATAGCGGAATTTTGACTAAGAAAAAACGGAAATGGAACACGGGAAAAAAGCGGAAATTGAAATCGGTCTTAAAAAATGAAAATAGCGGATTTCCGCTAAATAGCGGAGATTTCACAGGCCTGTCTATTGTGCCCTCTCTCTCTTTGCTCCCCTACCCCACTCCTCTGCCTCTCTTTTCCTTTCACATTCTTCTTCCCATCTTAACAAAATCTCTGCCTTCTTTTCATCCCTCTCTCTGTTTCTCTCTCACTTTTCCTCTACCTTTCTCTCCTAGAGGTCGTTCTCATTACGCTTTCTAAAACTAGTTTACTGGAAACCAATTCAGGAAACCAGTTTGGAAGATCGTTTTGCTAGCATTCCCATTAAATCACGCGAAAGTGGTTTTCAAAATCACTTCACATAAAGTGATCTTGTTGCTATGGAAATGCTCTCAGTAAAGTGACATGTTTCGCATGAAATTCGAATCGAAACCACAGCGTAGGCATTCTACACCTGTCGTGTGGAGTAGCGTGCTCAAAATGTGCAAAGATCGCTTCCCAAAGAACGGTTGTGTCCTCACGCTAAAACCAGTTTAACAAGGCAAGGCGATCTTGAAAACTACCTGCGACATGGTTTTCTGATCGGAAGACCATTCTCACTACACTTAAACTAGTTTCCGGTAAACTAGTTTTAGGAAGGTAGTGAGAACGGTGTCTAATTGTCCCCACTTCGCTCAACTGCCCTCTCCCTTTATATAAAGTCAAATTTCAAATAGTTTTAAATTTAATGTTAGTACAGCAAAACTTAACTACTCCCCTCTTTAAAATATTATTTTTCTAAAACCTCTCGCAATAAGACTTCCAACTGGCACAGAGAGACGTCACACGGGTCTCCAAAGAACACAAAATGACACAGGAATAGATAGAAACTCTGTACACAATTGTGTTGGGTTTTTCAATGCTTGCATCGTCTGTCATGTTCATACTCATCAATCTTGTTCATACTATCAAAAAGAAACTGATGTATGGTTTATATACCAAGGCTATTTTCACCCAATGCTGACAGAAAAAAAACACTGCATCTGGGTTACAAAACTAGGGTGTAACCATAAATTTAAAAGTATGAATGGTCTTGATACCAAATCATTGTTCAAACTTCAAAATGATTCTGAAAATAAATGAGCAGGACTTCAACGTGAACATAGACCACATATCCATAGTAGCATAACAGTAGAATTTTGCAAATTTACATTGCTTATTCTGCAAGGTTTGGATGGATTGTCTGAATAGTTAATAAGCTAGGATGACATTCCTTTTAGCGATTTTTTTTAAATAAACATTTCACGTCTGAACAGGCCATTTCACAAAGGGAGGGGTATCATCAATCCCAGCTGTTTTTTGGCAGATTTCCCCTGGCAATGGATACTACCATTATTAAATCATAATTCATAGTTTCATAGGAAATCCAAGCACAAATGTTAACAGTCGATAAAATTGTATGCAAATTCATAAAATATTTGTGAAGTAGCGAGATTGACTCTGTACTCAAGCAATGTAGTAAAAACAGATATTTGATTCAGTAGACTCGAGGAGTTAAAGGACAAGTCCATCCCAACAATAAAAGCTGAATTGAATAAAAAGAGAAAAATCCAACAAGTACAGCACTGAAGATTTCATCAAAATCTGTTGTGAAATAAGAAAGTTATGACATTTTAAAGTTTTGCTTAATTTTCACAAAATAGTCATATGTATATCCTGGCTGGTTTGCAAATGAGGAGACTGATGACGACATCATCCACTCACTATATCTTTTGTATTTTATTTGATGAAATATGAAATATTCTATTTTCTCCTCATTGACAAGTGAAACAATGATTTCCCCCTGACATGTATAATTAGCATTGTCGAATTCTATATGATTCAGTAAAGTTGGTCCTTATTGTCAAATCTGTAAAAAATGAAATATTGTGTAATTCAAACAATGAAAAAACAAAAGAAATAGTGAGGGACATCATTGACTATCTCATTTGTATGTCACTGAATTGAGCATATCACTGTTTTGTGAAAAATAAGTGAAACATTAAAATGTCATAACTTTCTTATTTTACATGCAATTTTGATGAAATTTTCAGCGTTCTGCTAATTTGATTTTTCTCTTTTTATTCAAATCAACATTTTTCAGGCGGGACTTGGCCTTTTAAACTGCGGGTGAAGGTAACAATAGAAATTGGTTTTTACGCAAGATAATTTTATCATTAGCACTTTACTTTCATAACTTCTTATAAAAATGAGGTTTTATGTTGTATCAAAATCAAACCTACTTTACAAATAGATAGATTAGCCTATATATGCAAATATTATTGCAGCTTTAAAGCCCCCTTTCCTGAGGTTATATATCACAGAAATATTGACCCAGAAAAAGGGATGCCACTAATAATGGATGTTCTAGAAAAGCATCCATTTATTCATTTCCCCTGCATCCAAGGAGGATTTGGTGTGGATAAATTGTCCTAGATTGCTATTGGTGACTTCTTATTTCTATCTTTGCTACATTGCAATCTTATTTAAATACATGTATAATCCGGATTATAGCAAAAAGTGTTTTCAGTTATTGAGAGAAGGTTCCAATATGATGGGTAATTTGCATAAACTGGTGCTTCAGTATATATAATAATAATAATAGGCATTTATATAGCGCCATCTAGAAATATTCTATTCCGAGGCGCGTTGTCATTATTATTACCCCGGCTTTAGCTCGAGCTGCCTTTCAGCGCTCATGCGTTCAAGGAATTAATCCTGCCGGGTACCCATTCACCTCACCCGTGTCGAGTGCAGCACAATGTGGATACATTTCTTGCTGAAGGAAATTACGCCATGGCTGGGATTCGAACCCACGACCCTGTTTCAAAGTCAGAAGACTTATCCACTGGGCCACAAAGCTCCACATCCTCCATATCTTTGTGTAGATGCATAATTTTTAAAATGGTAATAATAATGATAATAATTGGATTAATATACCTTTTTGAGAGGATTCAAAGTGCTGTTTCATGCATTGAGCATGTTAAGACTTGTGATATAGACGAGGGTTTTCTGATGCCTTTTATATATTTGACTCAGATTTTGACTTTATTTTCATGTATGATATTGATAGGATGATTTTTGTTCTTCTTGATGTTGTCATCAGGTCATTGATGAAAAACAGTTTTATGCTGATCTTCTGTACCTGAATAAATATGTTCTAATGAATAAATAGATATATATACATGCCAAATGAGGTCATGTTTTAGAAAATTACACAGCAAAACCGTGGTGTTAACCGGTGTACACAGAGGACCACACCAGTTATTTTACACCGGTGTTAAATTGGTGGTGTTAGTTTTACACCTATAGGTGTTATTACAACACCTTTTGTTGTTACATTTACACTCTTTGGTGTTATGTTTAATTTCTAGGGTGTAATTTTAACACCTCAGGGTGTGGTCCTCTATTAACACCAATTGGTGTCAGTTTTAACACCACAGTTTTTACAGTGTAGGAGGCACACATTCCACAGACATGGGGCAAAAGATTGAGAAGACTTGGGACCTGCCCGTTTTCTGGATTCGGGAATGACTTGGGAAGGGGCACATTCACTGCACAATCATATTTCTATTTGAAATAAAAAGATCTGATTGGCTGTAAATTGTGATATGATAATCTTTATTTTTTATTCTGAGTAGTTCTTGGTCCATAAATTTCAATGTTATGTTCATGTTTAGAAGAACCAATAAATAATTGCTTGATCCCAACCAATGATTAAATTTACCTTTGAAAATCTTGTTTCTAGGGGGAAAGGCATTTATTGAACACTGCTCAAAGAGTTTGCCCATCTCATCAGAAAGCACGAATCTACAGATGAAGGCTTGTATGTATTCAAACCACCTCAAGAGGGCGTACTCACCTCATGAAAGCTTTGAATCATTGAACAAGTTAAGTACTGTACAATTTTGCCTTGAACATTTTAAAGTCATTGACTTTTAGAAAATTCAATTGATACAAGGCGAGCAGACTAATCGATTGCCCTTTCAAAAGGCAAATGGATTAGCATTAACTCAATCAAAAATGAAGTAACATGAAAGAAAAAAGACTTCGAAAATAATCTCACTTCATTAAAGATTTGTTAAAAATTGAAATGTACGCAAATCGTATTGCACATTGCAAGATAGCCCGTCAAAAAAAAAAGTTTGTAACTTGTGGAAACTGGAGCCACCTCACCTAAAACACATAATCACAAACAACTTAATATAGGACCAGTAGGGGGTAGTCATCATAGTACAATTATAGCTGCATTATCATAATTGTAACAATATTATAGCCTTAGCACTTAGCCTTAGCACTTGCAATAAGCAACTGCAATAAGTGCTTCCCCCTAAGTTTCCTTTTATCATATTTTAAGCAATATACGTGTAATACCCCTTTCATAAACCCCATTAAAATGAATTAGGCGGCTAATAGCAGCATAATTTGGTCGTAAAATTGGAGGAGGACAAGAGTTATCCGCATTACTCTGATGCTGCTATTATCCGCATAATAGCAGCATCAGGACAAGATTTTGAGTTTATGAACGCATTTCCAAATAATGCGGATAATTGCCATGGTGCGGTCACAAGGTCACCCTTTTCCAACACAACCGCATCGGAGGGGGCGTGTCCAGTTGTCATGGCGATTATCCGCCTTTTTCAGGACGGGCGCTCGTAAAAATAATGCGGCTTATTTTCGGAGTTTATGAACGCAATTTTTATTGAATTATCCGCATTACTCTTAGGCGGCTAATTGGAGGATAGGTTTATGAAAAGGGTATAAGTGACATCACTTTTAAATAATAAAGACCTGGTATTTCTATTATCGTTTTCATGTAGCCTTCTCTTTTCCCCCTGGCTGCTATTATTTCAAGCTTTCAGCTTACGGTAGCTGGCCTCTGCATTTACATTTATTTGTTATTGTTTACATGATTTATGTCTCTATCTACTTCACTACTATACAATTGTCACATTTGTAATTTGATCATTATGTATGTTTGATGTTATAACAATGTCATAACATCAAACATACATAATGATCAGAAATACCTGCTAAAAATATAATTCCAAGTCCAACTACTAATGTAATTACTTTCCCCTAGATGTATTCATTTCAGGTTCATTATATAACTATTATAATAGATAAGTTTTTGTTCTATAAAGAGCAAACTATTGTTATTTGTATACTTTTCACTTTAGTTGCTTATGCTTACTTTCTGGATATTTGTATTTATTCAGTTATGGTTCTTTATGCTGTGCATAATGCATTTATTGATTAAAACCAAAATAAGGTTATGCTAGTAGTTGCAATAAAGTCTATCATCTATACAAAGACGATACCATTAGACTTTTTAGCTTGCAGCTTTGCAACTTTAAGGAGAAATGCCAGTAGTTGCATGCAGTAAACACTGATTTCATGAGAAAGTCTATAAAACCAGGCTTAATTGTCAGTATATCATCAAGGATCTAGATCTGGTACAGTCACATAAACTGAAGTTTGTGAAATCTTGAAATCTACGCTGAAAAATATTTACACTGAAGATCACCAACACAGAAAAGCGCACTTGGGACAGTGTATTATCATTGCTTTGAATGTCATGCCAGACGCTTGACCCGAATCCTGTGCTTATTTGCTAATTTCTCAGCAATCACACAAGTTCTTCCAGAATCCTTTGGCACATATTGTTTATTTATACAAACAGACACTTTGATGGTCATTTCTTTGGATTCTGAACAAACTCATTTTTATATCGTTACCAAAACCGGCATTCACCTTTAAACAATGGATTCCCTGCAAAATCATCTGAAAGGTCAAAACCCCTTTTGAAACCAATAATACAGAAATGAAATTTGTTTCATTTCCATAAATAGGCTGTTAGTTTTACTCTCTGTTTTCATGTTCTACACAAATAAACCTTATTGTTAGTTTGCCCTTTGCACAAAGCAAACTAAATGTAATGAAGGAATTCTTTTGTTGTAAATGATCAAACGCTAAAGACAAATTACCTTTGAATAAATTTTTAGGTCAAAGTCCAAGGATCAAAGTCCGAAAAATTGAAGATATATTGCAATGATGTCGTTCATAATAATCATGTGCATCCACTCAAGAGCTATTTAATACCAAAAGAAAATAGCTATCCAATAAAGAAAGTAAATCGACCAAAGTGAAAAAAATACATAAAAAAGAAGCCCACCTTAATCCAACCTCAATATACACTGTAAAAACGCTGAACATTTTAAGGGCATTGTCTAATGGTGAATTAAATGTCGATTTTCAAATTTAAACAGCAACATGAATCATGATTGAAATGCTATCACAAAACACTATATAATAAGAAACAATGGTTGTGTTCAGATCGTGATTGAGAGGAAACTTATACGTCAAAAATTACGTATGAAAACGTGATCAGCTAAGATTTTACAACCTCAATCATCGCGAATGCAAAATTGAACACAATTGAGTATTGAAACGTCTTTAAATCTGCTCTTGCAGTGGAAGACTACACAAGCATCATCAGAATTGATCTTTCTTGTAGCAGGTCTAACTGTGCAGTAAGCCGCGTAAAACGAGAGCAGAAAATTTAAAGATGATCAACGAATAATCAGCTTTATATTTACGACACTGAACAGTGCACCCACGATCATGTTTGTGTCCTGTGTTTTGTATTTTTTTTTATCATGATTCATATTTCTGTTTAAATTTGAAAATCCGCACTGAACACATCTCAAGCCTGTTACTCTAACAACTACCGGTATTGTTTAAAGTTTCAAAAAAAGGAAATTTGGTAGCCAATAAAGAATATAAGGGACTGACTTTAATCAGTTTACACATGAAGCTCAAAAGTGTAATATGCTAAAACCAAAGTATGATGACAAAGATGAATTTAGAATTGTGACTTCCATTCAGGTGTGGATTTCTCTTATCAGACCAGATTATACTCCAAAGTTCAAAGTTCTGAAATATTGTATTGGTATACATGGCTGATGATAAAAGGTAGACTAAACAGGCATTGAAAACAGAGGCATTATCATAGTGGTATTATGACCTAGTAATCCAAGGACACAAGGGAGCAGCTATAGATATAGCCACATGTACAGACAAGTATAAAATTGTCAATTCGTCTACTGCCAACTCGTCCACTCCTCACATGGTCTAGCTACCTTCATTTACTCTAATGCCATTCTGTCAATGAACATTTCGTCTAACAATCATATTTGGTCCAATAACCACTTGATCCAATCATCACTTCGTCTCATCACCAATTAACCTATGACCATTTCGTCTCAAAAAAAAAAAAACAGTGAATAGAGCCCGGGGGGTACCTTTACCTGATTGGGTTGAGTACAGCCCACCTCCCCACCACATCTTGCGCAAAATCGTACTCTAAACACATAGTGTTGACTCATGGGGCAAAAAGTACATCCTTATTATAAAACATTTTATTCATAATTTTTACACCCTCACAAATTTGGCCCTCAACACGTAGCTTTCCTAGCGAAAATAGATACCCTTTTTCATTATTTTAGTGTTTTTGACATCCTTATTACGTTATGTACGTAAAATGCCCTATCTTGATATCTTGAAAAAAGACATCCTTTTTACGTGTTTTTTTTGGTTGCCCATGGTATCCACTCGTCAATGTTAGTGCAGATCCCCCCTCCCGTGAATAGAGACATTTTTTTCCCGTTAGAAAAAAAAATTCCTTGAACTTCCACCTCATTTTCAGCCACTGACTTCATTACAAGTGTTATGAATACCATTATTTTTTATTTGATTTGATTTCATTGTTTGCTTCTGCAATTACATCATTCGTATATAATACATTTTCCATAACATAACAAACATAGTATATTGAGAACTTTTTTTGCCATGAATCCTAACTAAGTGTACTAAAATTATCATTACAAACAAAACTGATCTCATACCAAATTAGTTAACATTTACAACTTGCAGGAGAACGATTGTCATCATAAGCAGATTGCTGGAAAAAATGACAACCCCAGGTTAAAACTCATTGATTAATATAATAAATTAATACAGCAGAATCGATATACAGTACATTTCATGAAAAACAGCAGTAATGTAATTTGAGCAATGAAGATGGAGATGATAAGGATGAAGATGATGGTGAAATGGTGAAGATGAAGGCGATGGAGAGGATGATGATGGGGATGATGCTTTAATGATGACATTGACACAGAAATTTTACTTCAAATATTCTGATATCAACATAGATTTAACGTTTGCCTTAAATGAGTAAAGAGACGTGGATTATGTGGTGGTATCATTTCCCATTGCAGACATGTTATTCTTCCTCAAATAAATCGAATTTCAAAACATTTATGTTGTTCATCTTATCTGATGACTGATACATTGGAAGAACCTTTACAATTACATCGTGATACTGTAAAAGAGAAGGGCAACGTGAAATGTCTTAAACGATACTTGTCCTTGACGTCCGGCCGATATGTTCGTATTGTTCTGGAGAAACTGTGTGGTATTTCCCTGTCAATGTCAGCTTGTATATTTAACCGCACTTCCTCTCTTTATCCTTTTTTTTTGTTGTTGATATAGTATTAACATTTTTCCATCTCAGATGAACCAGAAACTAAATATCACTTCCTTGTATACCAGTAGCTTGTCACATATAGCCAACATCATGATGTACAGGAAAACCACGGTAGAATATTATTTCCATTTCCGTACACTACAGTAGGTGGTTTCAGACCGCCTCGAAGTTCGCCAGTTCCAGGTATTCTCTGATCGGGAAATTTACCCCGATCAGAAAATACCAGGTATTTTGGTAATGTGAAAGCGAACTATGCGTAATTTCCCCGAAAGAAAATACCCGCTAAATAGTAGGTACTTGACGAAATTACGAGAACTTTCGTGGGGATTTTTCCAAGGTCGCAGGTATTTTGGCGATGTGAAAGCAAATTACGGGAACTTTTAGCCCAGCGTGTCGTTGGGCGCGGCGGCGTGGGTGGCTGCTGGGCTAGTGATTTTGAATCTCGCACCTTGCCTGCTTATCAGACCATACTGCGCATGCTCGTAACTTCGGGAACTTATCCCGAAGGATGTGTTTCGGGGCGGTGTGAATGCAGGAATAATTAACGGGTATTCTTTAGCCTTAAAAAGTTCTCGTAATTTAACGGGGATTCTTGTGATCGAGGCGGTTTGAAACCACCTAGTGCGTATAAAAAAAGGACAGTTTTGAAAAGTCTATCAAAATTTTGTTTGAATTTGTTTGAATTTTGTTTTAACCCCTGACAAAAACATTTCGTGTTCGCTCAAGCATGAACGAAACTTATTTTTTATGGCAATTGAAAGTTAAGATATCAGAGCATCTATTAACCTCAAAATATAGACATCATAATTTGAAACAAAATTTCGAAAGACTTCAAAACTGTCCCTTTTTTTATAGGTACTGTATTTTTGGTTTACTCGGTAGAGTGTGGTGCAAAAAAAAGGTAAATTATGACTGACTGCCAAACACAAAGAAATTAAGAAGCTGTGGTGGCTACTTTACCCAACTGCTTAGAAATCATGAATGCTAATTAGTACGCAATGAAGGTACTGATGATTTGAGGTCCTATCCAAGGGACTTCATAGGGATTCAATGCATTTCCAAGGGACACTAGAACATCAACTTAGCTTTAACATTAGAGTGTTTATAAATATCTTTGTACCACTAATCAGCAACATTATACAAATAGCGAATAGGCATGAGTGCGATGGTGCGAGATTTCGCATGAGGTGAAAGAAAGATGCTCTATTCAACGAGGCGTTAGCCGAGTTGAATAGAGCATCTTTCTTTCACCGAATGCGAAATCTTGCACCATTGCACGAATAAGAATATTCGCTATTTGTGTTGTACAACGCCTCGGAATCTAGCGAAAAATATGAAAAAAGAAGAGTTTTTCCCTCCAGTAATCTATGAATAGGGAGCAAAATATTGAAAGCGAAAAGCAAAATCCCACAAACCGGGCCCACAAGCGACAAGCGCACATGATCTTGGACAACATTGCGCATTTAGCCAGCGGGCTATACGCGCATTGTAGTATCTTTTCCTTATTCAATGAAATCGCATTGTGACGTCACCCCCTAAAGCCGTGCAATGGTACATTTTGGACGGTACATATGGGATGGTACGTCTTGTGTGCAACGGTACGAATGTGTGACATTCAGCCTCGCATTTGATCGCGTACAACAAGCTAAGTAGGCGTTGTACAATACAGCTCTGCCACATCTGATTCAATTTCTAACAAAATGTACTCTCCTTTTTTTCTCTCTCACAATCAAAGAATATTTGAGATAATATATGAAGAATTTTACTAACCAGCTAAGTAAATACATGAGGATGACAGTCTTTTTCATCCTCATTGCATCCTAAATTGCATGTTTTCGTGCAAACATCTGTTTAAGAGTTGCCTCAAGAGTACCACAAAACAATACTCAACATTATTAGGAAATCAATATTCTACATAAAGCAGAATACTACTTGCATTTTCTACATAAGTGTTCGTTGTGCAAATGGAATAAATCATGGCCGTATGCAGCAGGGGGCAGGGGGGAGTTGCCCCCAGAAATTTTGGAAACATACATTTTTTTTACTGAAAATTTTCACAAAATAAAAAAAATGGATGAACGAAATCCTTCAATTTCAGTTTATGAAATGCAAATGCACCCTCACTATCATTTTTTTAACTTTACGCATCCTGCTCCCCCCCCCCAAAAAAAAGCAACAATCACCCAGTAATTATTTCCCTCATTGTTATAAACTTATGAAATCCTACCTTCGATGCAATTTTCTCTGCTTCTTGCCTGCATTGTTGTTCTATATCTAGCTTGGTCTGGACATCCACAAACTCTTGTACCACCTGACCAGATACTAGAAGGTGAAGAAAACAAGTAAATAATTCTGAAGTTAATTAACAAGATAGCAAGAAAGTAAATAAAATACAAAACAAGTATAACAAGATTTATCAAGAAAACAACTAAAAAGGTAAGAAGATAAATATATAAGTTTGAAAAGAATTTTGCAAACAAATTATAAAAGTGAACAAATTATGAAAACATGTAAGAAAGTTACTATTAAAATTATAAACAGATAAATACTAAAAAATAAATAATAAAAAATAAATTGTTGCTTAAGTGATATCTTAGTTTGAATAAAAATTAGATTGCAAATCAACAACAAAAAACAAACAACTGTGATTTATGACAGAATTGCAGGTAAAAATACCAAATGGTAACGAATACTCATTAATAACCAGTGTACCAATCCTATATGAGTAGGATACACACTGAGAGGTCCACCTGCATGCTGTTGTTAGGTTACAAATAATTTTAAATACCAATTCACATGCAAGACTGGTAACCCTTTCTTGTGCTAAATGGTACCTCCCTCACTGACTAAGCACCTAAGAAAATGTTCCAGACGTGCGTAAAGTCATGTGTACTATTAGAAACACCCATCTATAAATGAAGATTGCTTTATGTCTCCTTTCTAAAGTTGACTTGATGTAACACATAATCAATACAGTAATGAACAATATTTCTGAAATAATAAACAAATACTAATCATCATCTCCTACTCATCCAATCATCCGATATAATAATAATATTCCGCATTTATATAGCGCTTAATACATCGGAACGAGGTCTCTAAGCAGACATATTATTACCCTGGTCATCGGATCTTTGCACGCCCGCATACAATGTATGCACCTTCTCCACTCCCTGGGGAGCATTCCAACAAGAGTTCCAAGACTCAACTGCTAGGCATACTACATATAGGCTTTCACATCCTACCGGGTATCCATTTAACACCTGGGTGGAGAGTTCCAAAGTGTGGATTAACGCCTTGCCAAAGGACGCTAGGCCATGGTGGGATTCGAACACACAACCCTCTGATTACAAGGCGAGAGTCAGAACAGCTACACCACGACGCTTCCATATTGTGCATACATATTTATCTTCAATATACAATCAAATAGTCACACTTATGAAAGTCAATCCTATTCTCATTAAAAAATAGCAAATAATAAGGAACATAAACTAAAACATGACAAAATTTAGGCCTACACCTTTGTTGAACAAATCATGGAGTGAAACAAGATCAATATTTGGTGCCAGGTCCCTGCTCAAAAAAAGGGGGATTTCCCCTAAATCAGCCAACTCGAATGTTTACCATCTTTCTCAGCATATACATATGCACACAACAAGGATATGGACCATTGAGAATGTCTACTAGATCAATACATAGACCTATCACGATGGTCTGCAGAACAATGGCTATATAGACAAAATGTCTGGCTCTGCCCAATAATGGTTCATAGATAAATATATCCTTCTATGAGTTCTAGCGCTGTTTTTCCCCCTCAAAGTTAAATCATATACTCCCTTTTTCTCTCTTTATCAAACAGAACAGTGTTTTCACTGGTTCCTAGATAAATACCAGTATATCCTCTGAGTTTTTTTTCAAAGTTTGGTCCTGTATGCTCCCTTTTTCTCTCTTTATTAAAAAGATCATATATGGTTTTACTTTTGTTACAGGATTTTCTGCATTTATTGGAATAAAAACAAATTTACAATGCTTGAGACAATCATAATATAGCATAAAGTACATAACCAATTAAAATCTTATATGTAGTGACTGGAGAAAGACAAAAATACAATATAGAAAAAATATATTAAGTAAAATGCAGAGGCAAACTATATAAGCAAATATATGCTTGAAGCATAGCAGCCAAAAATTGGAGACAGCTCAAACATGAAGAAATAACTAATGGCTGACACTTGAAATATTCAAGGATGTAAATGTGTAAGAACTGTTTTCAATCATTGCCTAACGATCATTCATGATTTTATTTACTATTATATACATGTCATACATGTATATCATGAACAATGCAAGCTTTTTAATTTGCTTTAGCACAAGAGAAGTGAACGCAAGATATATCATATTACATAATTACATAGAGCAGAATTTTAAAAGGATTTCAGGATACAATATTTGCTTCCAGCGATCTAGTATATGTGCAATCAATAAATTGTAAGATTTGCTTTAAAATGGGAATTTGTATAAAGGGAAAAAATTAACATTTCTGAAAGTTGGTAATAATATCATACAGAATCAACAGGTAGGAAGGACATTTTTGTAAGATTGGAATCTTCACCAAATTATAGGACAGGCACACAAGAATACCCATTCTTATGTATCAGTTTATCAATCATACATGTTTGCCTGTCGAGCAGTTTTGTTTGTTTTTATCATTAATTAGTTGACTTTATAAATAACTGTGAATCAGAGAAATACCAATGATAATCTTAAACTGATTCTGAAGGTAAATTTCCAATTAGTCTATTGCCAACTTGTCCACTCATCACACGGTCTACCTTCATTTTGTCTAATACCATTCCATTCGTCTAACAGGCATTTGGTCCA